>NC_020497.1:7075065-7181616 GCF_000184155.1 Fragaria vesca subsp. vesca
CAGGATGACTAAGCTCATTCTTAAGCAAACCATGACTGATGTGGTTAGGGGAAGTATTGCTGACAAGGATACAACCACTGAGTTTATGACTGCTATTGCCTTGAAGTTCCGTGAGAATGAGAAGGCAGAAATTTCTCTTTTGCTGGATCAGTTGATGGGAGTCAAATATGATTCCTCTAAGAGTGTCCGTGAGCATATCATGAGGATCATTGACATCACCACTAGGCTTGGAGATCTGAAGATCCCTCTACCCTCTGAGTTTGTAGTGCATCAGTCCCTAAGAACCCTGCCTGCTTCTTTTGGTCAGCGTAAGACCACCTATTTTACTCAGAAGGATAAGTGGGATTTGAATGAGTTAATAGCGATATGTGTGCAAGAGGACGATAGGATCAAGAGGGATGGGCAGCTTGTTGTGAATCTAGTTTCAAAGTCAAAATGGAAGGGAAAAGGCAAAGTTGTTGAAGGAAAAACTACTGCCTCCAGTGCAACTGGTTCTGGAGAAGGTACCAGTGGGACTAAGCCTTTCAAACTTGGCCCCAAGAAAGCTGTGATTACCAAGGGTAAGAAACCGGGAGTCTTCAAATGTTTTTTTTGTAAAAAGGAATGACATATGAAGAAGAATTACCAGGGATTCAAGGATTGGATGGCAAAGAAGGGTAAGTCACAGCTAAGTGTTTTCTCTATTGAGGTTAATTTAGTTGATTTATCTTCTAAATCTTGGTGGCTTGATACCGGCTCACCGATTCATATTACGAATTCATTACAGGGCTTTCTAAGCAAGAGAGCTCCAAGGAGAAATGAGGTGCAAGTGGCAATTGGGAATGGCATAGGAGTGAGTGTGAAGGCTATAGGCACAGTCCGTTTAGTGATAGGGTCTGACACTTATCTTGATTTGAATAATGTTTACTATATTCCTTCTATGAAAAGGAATTTAATTTCGGTTTCTGAGTTAGTGAAACAAGGATGTACCTTTTTCATCGACTCTTATGGAATAAAAATCTCCCTTGATTCCCGTTATATTGGCTCAGCTTGTTTGTTGAATGATTATTAGTCTCTTGAATGTTCTTATCCTAAGGAAGTGTTGTTGATTGAGAATGCACAGAAAGATATAAGTAGAAAGAGAAAACACAGTGAGAATTCAGCTTATCTTTGGCATCGAAGACTTGCACACATATCTAAAGAAATGTTGCAGAGAATGGTGAAAGAAAACTTGCTGCCAGAACTAGACTTTTCTGATTTTGATACTTGCATTGAATGTGTTAAGGGAAAAATGACCAAGTCTAGAAACAAGGATTCCAATAGGATTCCAATAGAAGCACTGAACCTTTGCAACTTATCCACACATATATTTGTGGACCTTTTGCACACCAGACTATATGTGGTAATAAGTATTTTATTACCTTCATAGATGATTACACCTGGTATTGTACCTTGTTTCTCATCTCAGAAAAATCTCAGAGCTTGGAAAAATTTAAAATTTTTAAAGCTAAAGCTGAAAAAGAGTTGGGAAAACAAGTTAAGGCAGTGAGGTCGGATAGAGGAGGGGAGTCTTATGGTAGGTATACTAAAACCGGGCAGCATAAGAGTCATTTTGCTTTGTACCTGAAAGAGCATGGGATTCAAGCTCAGTATACAACTCTAGGTTCACCTGAATCAAATGGGGTGTCGGAGAGGAAAAATAGAACTCTTCTCAACATGGTGAGGAGTATGATGTGCACCTCAGGTTTGCCAAGATTCCTATGGGGGGAGGCTCTTAAAACAGCAAATTACATTACAAATAGGACTCCGAGCAAAGATGTGGCTAAAACTTCTTTTGAGTTATGGAAAAACAGAAAACCAAGTGTGAATCATGTGCATGTTTGGGGCTGCAAGGCGGAAGCTCGTCCATACAATCCTAAAGAAGGGAAATTAGATCCAAAGACAATCTCAGCCCATTTTATCGGGTATCCAGAAAATTCCAGAGGCTATAGATTCTACTGCCCTACCCATTCCACGAGAATAATTGAGACCAACAAGGCTGTTTTCCTTGATGAGATCAATTATACTCACACATATGAGGACCTTGAGCTCGATTTCCAAGAGTTAACTGAAGATGAGCCTCAAAGCATGGTTGTTCCCATAAATTTTGAGGCTGCAGCTGGAAATGTTGGACAACCTCAGCTTGAAGTTGTTGCAGCAAATCAAAACGCTGACTCTGAAAATTCAGAAGATGATCTGGAAGAAGTAGAGCAAGAACCTGAGCCCCAAAACTTGCAAGATGTGCAAGTTGATGCCGGAGCGCCTCCACAGCAACTTAGAAGGTCTGGGAGAGTTAGAAAGCCTGCCATTAACACACAGGAGTACATTGTGTACTTGCAAGAAGCTGAATTTGATTGGGGAGAAGAAGATGATCTTGTAACTTTTAGTCAAGCTGTTGAAAGTGATCAAAGCTTGAAATGGACAGAAGCAATGGAAGCAGAGCTTAAGTCCATGTATGATAACAATGTATGGGAGTTGGTGGAGCCTACTGGGAGTCATAAATCGATTGGTTGTAAGTGGGTTTTCAAAACCAAAAGGTGTGCTGATGGATCAGTGGAGAGATTTAAAGCTAGACTAGTGGCAAAGGGGTTCACTCAGCAAGAAGGAATAGATTATAATGAAACATTTTCACCAGTGTCTACCAAAGATGCTTTCCAAATCATAATGGCTCTAGTAGCTCATTATGATATGGAATTACATCAAATGGATGTTAAGACGACATTCCTCAATGGAGATTTGGAGGAGGAGATTTATATGAAACAACCGGAATGTTTCATAGAGGCTGGAAAGGAACATTTGGTGTGTAGATTGAATAAATCCATTTATGGATTGAAACAGGCATCCCGCCAGTGGTACTTAAAGTTTGATGCGGTAGTTACCTCTTTTGGCTTTGTTGAAAATCTTGTTGATGAATGTGTATACATGAAAGTCAATGGCAGAAATTGTATTTTTCTGGTGTTATACGTTGATGATATTCTGCTGGCAAGCACTGATAAAGGGTTATTGCAGCAGACAAAGAGTTTTCTTTCTGAAAATTTTGACATGAAGGATCTGGGAGATGCTTCATATGTTTTGGGGATTGAGATCAACAGGGATAGATCTAGACATCTTCTAGGTTTGTCTCAACAGGCCTACATTTCAAAAGTGTTGAAGAGGTTTGAAATGCACAATTGTTCACCTGGATCAGCACCTATGTCTAAGGGTGACAGGTTGAACAAAAATCAGTGTCCCAAGAATGAGTTAGAGAAGCAACACATGAAGAACAAACCTTATTCCAGGTTGGTGGGAAGCTTAATGTATGCACAAGTGTGCACTAGGCCGGATTTAGCTTATGCAGTGGATATGTTGGAGAGATTTCAATCGAATCCAGGACATGAGCACTGGATTGCTGGAAAGAAAGTGCTGAGATATCTTCAGAAAATCAAGGGTTATAGTTTGGTGTATAAAAGAGTCAAGAATCTTGAAGTAGAAGGTTATTCTAATGCTGATTTTGCTGGAAAGTTTCCATTTTCATCAAAATCGACATCAGGCTATGTTTTTATGTTAGTCGGGGGTGCTATAGCTTGGAAGAGTGTAAAACAAACCCAGATTGCAACCTCTACTATGATGACAGAGTTGATTGCTGTTTATGAGGCTACATGTCAAGGATTATGGCTGAAAAATTTTCTCACACCAACCAAGATGGTTGATAGCATCATTTCAAGGCCTTTGAAGATTCATTGTGACAACTCTGCAACAGTTTATTTTGCAAAGAAAAACAAGAGGTCTACCAACTCCAAGCACATTGACTTGAAGTATTATAGTGTCCGAGAGAGAGTAAAGCGTAGTGAGTTGATTCTTGCTAAAGTTAATACCTTGAACCAATTAGCAGATCCTTTCACTAAGCCATTAACCATTACAGCTTTTCAAAAGCATACTGAGAACTTAGGCATTTTGCCTAATCTAGATGACCGAGTTTAGTGGGAGTTTGATTGCTAGGTTCAGTGGGAGTTAGTGTTCATTCATTAAAGCTGGAAATTTTGTTTCATTTAAGTTTCAGAATTTTTCTTTTTGGTTATATTTTGAGATCTCATTGAGCTATGAATTTTACGAACTGATTTACAATAAAATTCATCTTTTACTGGATTGAAATTGTTTATCTTTTATTATTCAAGTACTTGATTTAAATTATTTATTTGATTCTTATAAATAATTGTTTCATAGTAGTATACATTTCAGTCTATGAGTTGTTTTTGAATCATTTTATTTTCATTCCAGACTTGATCTGGATAACACATTCAGAATAGTTGCAGGCGCAGCTATGTGTTGAGGTTCAGGCATATGGAACCATTAAGAGGACCATATACAGGTGTTTTTGGAAGGTTGTTAAACCTGCATTGTATATATTAAGTGATATCTTATGTCTCATGTAGCTCATGGTTGTGATGTTTTGTAATTGTAAAGTAGCTGTGCTTTCAAGTGCAACCTTTTCTGCAGTTCTTCATCATGATTATGGATTGACAGAGATATGATTAGAAACTTGAATGCTTTTATCTCAGGTGCACACTTTGGATTAATTAATTACTATGTCTGAAGCTACATTATTCTTGTTGTATAAACCTGTAAATGTTCAAGTGGGAGATTGTAAGTTGAATTTGAACAATTACAAGTTTATATTTAGTACAACAACTAATGTTACAACAGAGTTAGTAATTAGAGATATTAGGCATTTTGTATTCCATGTTAAATGTATTCATTATGTGAATATAATAGTGGGAAGTTCTAAAGAAGACAACTGAAACAGATATAAGTGATTGCAGCCATTATTGAGATATAAAGACCTTTTATGGGAGGGCTTTGTATTAGGATGCTTTCACTATAAATACTAGGTCCATGTACTCTTTTTGTAATCAGTTATTCAGTTCTTGCCCCATAGAAAAATAGCTAACAAAAGAGACGTGCAGAAGATTGGTATTTTGAGATGGCTTCATCAGTTTCATCAGGTACACATTCAGTTCTATTCATTAATATATTGTTTCCCTATATTTGCATATATTTGTGTGCTTGTGAGTGCAATAGATGTGTTTATGTTTGTATGCAATTATTTGAGTGTTTCATATTTACGCTTTCATATCTTTCTAATTACTTTGATGATTCCCGAAACCCCCCCCCCCTTTTGCATTCCACCATTTTTGTGTCAATCCATAATCCCTACCTGATTACTTACAACTAGAACAGCTATCGTGTATACTACTAGGATTCACTATTAGTAGTATTCACTATTTGTAGATATATACACAGACACACGTGTATATATCTGGTGATCGAAACTAACACTTTTATAAAGTGGAATCAACAATATAAAATCCACATGATAAACAAACAAGTATTCGAAGTTCAATTCTTCGAGTTTAAATATACAACAGATGCACAAACAGCATGAAAAGTGAACATGATTTATCATGCAGCTTGATAAATGGGATATAAAGCGCGCACCACCTCTACATGCAGCAAATGTTTATAGAAAAATAGAGGAAAAAAAACAGTTGGAAAATTATATATCAAAATATAAAAAAAATGCATGAAGCAGAATGAAACTGCCCATATATGTGTGACAAAATCACATGTCACGCAAAGAACAAATCGAACGGCTTTTATATGACATTAAGAGTCCTTGAGTTCTAGAATGACATATCACAAGTGCATGAAGACTATAATTAATATCAAAAGAAAAAGGTAGGATGGATCAAGACTTATTAGATATTTTATGTTTAAAGTCTAATTAGGTTTATGATCTATCTACATATGTGAATGAAGATAACCTTGATGACAAGAATATAAGCAACTCGATCTAAGTCTAAGACACTGTTTGTATGAAACATTTCTGATTTTGATAGTTTTAGAAGTCAAAGTCAACAAATTCACAGAAAGCAGCTTCATCGAGCACTGCATTCACAGAAAGCAACTTCATCTTTAACTTCCTAAGCAATCCATAGCTGACTCTCTGTTTGGAGATGAAGTCAACTACTTGACGAGAGGCAAGTCTGTCAAACAAAACAGAGAGAAATGAAGAGAGAAAAGCTCCAGAGCCATGGTTTATCGGTCATACAGGAAACAGGAAGATCACAGGGGAAGAAGAACGGAAGTGATCAGAAGAAAAGTGAAACAAACAAGAATTTGAGTTGTTAACTTGTGATTGTTATTCTTGGAAAATGAGGTTCAAGCTGGATTAAATAGTATGTTCTTCTTTATTCATAAGCACATGTCCATGATTACAATATTCCTATGTTCAAACTTACAGCAACATACGCTATCGATTCTTGTCTTAATCAAACTACTAATGAACTCTAAATCCTGATAACCTAAACTCGAAAAGCACAACTCGCTATAATTCTAATAATCCATTATTAGCACAAAGAATGAAATCATCGCGCAACTCGCTATCGGTTCAAAGTGACTGTTTCAGCGTCATTGTACTATATATTGATGCACATTCTAGTTTATATTATTGTACTAATTCTTAAAAATTCGCTAGTGCATGCAGATAAAAGAGAGTTGTACTACCCATGGGGTTTGGTCCAGTAGAAAATATGCTGGGTCTGCTTGTTGGGCGAATGTTACAGTGGCACTCCTGGTAATAGGAGGTCACTGGTTTGATCCTCCTCATAGGGCTGGGCATATTCGGATCGGGTCGGTTTAAGGCCCAAACCGGATCCAATCCGAATTATTCGGATTCTTATAATCTCCATCCGGATCCCGATTTTTTTCACTCCATCCGAAAATTCGGCCTAACCGAAATTCGGATCGGGCCGAATCGGTTTCGGATTTGGGCCGAATTTGAACCATTCAGTAAAACAGTAACATTTTGTATTTCACAAAAACCTTGCAACTTAAAACAGTTTCAAACACTCATAGAGAAATACTGAGTTTCATAGTCATACTTCAAGGAGTTCAAGCTTATCACAATCATAAACTCATTACAAACTGGATCCACGGTAATGAGTTGTATGCACCATTAATGAGTTGACACATATATAAAAAATAATAATTAAATATTAATATTCGGGTCGGTTTAATCAGGCGGTTTAGGGGGTTGAACCGGATCCAAACCGGTTTAAACCGGTTTGAGTCATTTTTCCAACAGTTTTTCCGGTTCGGTTAATCGGCCCGCTTTTTCGGGCGGTTTTTTCGGTTGAACCCGGTTATATTCGATTTTCGCCCAGCCCTACCTCCACAAGTGAAAAACACCTCATGGGGAGAGGCCATATATACCCATGTTGCTCCCGGCCTCGAAGTGGTAGTCCCACCCGACCACCATTTTTTGTAACTAAAAGAGAGTTGTACTAGCTAATGACAGATATAAATCTAATTTGGGATCAAACTAACCAAATGTGGCTGAGGTCAAGGTGGTGTCACCGTCGACGACACTGCGGCTACCGATGATTACAGTTCTGTCCATGCCATCCCCAACAAGCATCACATTCTTCATGTGTCCACCGATTTCTACCTTCTCATTGTAGACGCCGGATTTCACATAGATTATGGCTCTTGGAGGTCGTTTGTCGCCCATTCTTGCAAGTGCAGCCACGGCATGGTTAATTGTTGTGTGAGTGCCTGAACCATCTTTTGCCACCACAAAGTCAGCCCTGGATCTTGCCGGATTCCACGATGCTAGAAGCCCTCCATTTGGCTTTGCATTGGAGTTTTGTCTATGCAGCACTTCTACATTATATTAAACCATAAATTGCAAAAACTACTAATGCAAAAATTAAAGTCATGATAATGTAACACAAAATATTCGTAATGTAATATTCAACGTACTACTTACTTGTTGCCTCGTCAGTAGTCATAGACTCGTAGTACTCTTCCCATACAGAGCAAGAGCTTCACCAAGCACCACGGTCAAGTTTTGTGCCACCGCCCTATACTGTTGAGCAGCACTAGTATTCTTAACAACACCCTTCTCTTCCAAGCCAGCCCAACAACTCCTGTGGTTAGCAAGCACACCGCTGAGCCATGTCCAGGCATCTTCTCCGGTATAATTACCCTCGCCGGATATCAACTCAGTCAGCCTCGGCACACTTTCATCATATAGTCTTTCACAGTCCATCAGAGCCACGTCACAGCCAGGAGGATCCGATTCAGAGCTTGCCAACACATGTAGCCGGTCCATAGAGGTACGGACCACATTGGTGGCTTGAAGAACGCAATCTAGGGCCAGTTGAACCGGTTTCGGATCTTAGAAGCAGGATGTGGAAGAAGCCAAGGTCATGGATAGCAGGAGGAGGAGGAAGGTGGTAACAGAGGTGGACATTTTTAATGCTAGCTAGCCGGGGAAGAGTGGTGGAACGCATGAGCCAGGAGAGCATGTGTATTTAGCTACTGGTAGAGAGAGTTGGGGGGAAGAAAACACGTGTATGTAGCTACTGGTGTTGTATAAGCTAGCTAGCCATGCCAAGTGAGATTGGTGCTGAGATGGAGGCAGTAGTACTACTCTACTGCTTTGAGTTTGATGAGTGAGTAATGGAAACAGTTCTTAGTTGGTGAGTGGCAATATTTATGTAAAGGTATAGACTTATCTGGAAATGATGAGCCACTTCCAAATTCAATTATCCATGTATATATTGTTTCCTGATTTTCTTTTTAGCTTTTTGCATCTGTTCGCAGAGATACAGTAAATATGATCTTGTTATGAAGTATGTATGGCTCTTGTTAGAGATAGAAGCAAGGGACCTAAAACAAACGTGTCAGGAAAACCATTCCAGCGGGTAGTGATATTGATTTGGCAAGTAAGAGTAGTACGTACGTGCCAGTGTTCTAAACATGCATGCACATACGTATACTCTTCTATTAATGCATGTTAATTTTGTAATTTACTGCCGATCGATCGAGTTTAGTTAGGAGTCTCGTACGTTTATATAGTGCTGCCTTCTGCTGACTCCATGGATCGATATAATTAATACAAACAAATTTTAATCATTGTGATGAACTTATCGCGATCGGTGATGATCAAGAACAGTATCGCTCATTATCTCTCATGCATGTATGTGTGTGTCTATATATACACACCGCTTTAAAATTAAAGTGTGGTGCTTCTCATTTCGTTCACTTTTAGGTCACATTTTCATATCTCCACCGTTTAGTGTATAGATCATTCATGTAAAGTTTCATCTAATTTTGAGATCATTTATTATTCTTGCATTTCTGATAAATGGGAACATGTAGCAAATGTTTATAGAAAAATAGAGAAAAAAAAACAGGTGGAAAATTATATATTAAAATAAAAAATACATGAAGCAGCATGAAACTCATATATGTGTAACAAAATCACCTGTCACGCAAAGAATAAATCGAACGGTTTTCATATGACACTAAGAGTCCTTGAGTTCTAGAATGACATATATATCACAAGTACTGCATGAAGACTATTATCAAAAGAAAAAGCTGGGATGGATCAAGACTTACTAGATCATTTATGTTTAAAGTCTACACACAAAAAAAACTAATTAGGTTTATGATCTATTTACATATTTGAATGAAGATAAACTTGATGACAAGAATACAAGCAACTCTAAGTCTAAGACACTGTTTGTATGAAACATTTCTGACTTTGATAGTTTTAGAAGTCGAAAGTCAACAAATTTGATATGTTGGTGATCTACCTAGCTTGTTCGTCTAATATTGTTTTGGGTTCTCAACCAAGCGATAATTGCCACAGTCGTGTTTGAATGATCATCATCTGCAGTCTCAGTCTCTGCTCGAAAGCTTTGATTTCTTTTAGTTAGAGCTCCAATTAAGTCAAACCTTAAAATAACAACCAGATTTATTATATATGACAGCAATGCTGGTCGCATATCTGGTGTAATAATTTGAAAATGATGATGTCGAACTTCTCGCTTTTTCTTAGTCGAACGCAGAAAATTAGATCAGACTTCTCCGGTTCAAAACTTCACTTTTGGATTCCCGGAAATGAAAGCAAAACTAGCTAAGGGTTTACGTAATCTTCTTCATTCTTCCAACCCAAAAGATACATATATTAAACAAATTGACGACAACAATCCTAGGCTAGTGATCAAAATCAAATACAATCAATTTGAAAAATGGTTAATAGAATTGTTTTAGGTGGAAGTAGGGGATCTAAGTTTAGCATTCGAGGACTCGCTAAAATAATTGAAGAACAGATTCAGATGGAATATGTTCATATCAATGCGACAACAGCTACCAGCAAATAGTTATGATGATGATGACCAAGACTAACCGGATAGACACGAATATATATAGGATATAGCATTGTAGCTAGCTGCGATAGAATCATATATAAATCCTTTAGAAATGAAATTATTGAATGTCGTCTTCAAATTCGATCATTATATATTGTACGTCGATGGTGTTTAATTAATTGGTTAAGCCTTGATTTTCAACATGAACAGTATAGTTGTTCCTAGCTATTGCCAACTAAGGTCATGACTAAAACATTATGGTATTCCCATTGGCTTAGTCCTGGACTACTACTCATGGTACATTTCCAATCATTTTTGATAAATAATTGCCATTTTCTTTTGCAAAATATTTAATTGCCATTTGAGAAATCAAGTTTATCCATCAAGCTAGTCCTTCTTTCTCTTTCTTAATTTTCTCCAATCATCAGAATAACTTGACTATTTCGAATTCATATTTTACTTCTAGCTTGGATGGCATGCAAAACCTCATGTATCATGCAAGAGGCTTGAAATTGCCTACTTTATATTATCAAATGACCATACTAATTCTACCAAGACGAGCCTAATTAAGGACCTGGTCCATATATATATATATATATATATATATATATATGTAACGAAATATGTATAAAACATATATGTGTGCACATTAAACACCCAAAACTAGATGTGCAAGGCATAACATAAGAGACTTAGCGAGTTGCGTGTACAAGTACCCTAGATTATAAAGTATGGCAGCTATGTAGGACCGAAGGAGAAGAAAAAATCGCGGGAGGCTCCTACATGAAGAACCATAATCTTGTTTTCTAGGGTATAACAGTATATATATACATGCAGCTTAATTGTTTGCTAGGGTTAATTATCACTAATTCAAGATTGAAATGGTCAGAATATGATTGAAATATTAGTTTTAATTTGCAGCCTATATATAATCTTATTAATTGTATTTGGAATCTAATTAACCAATGCTAAGGAAAATGCTCAAGTGGTATCTGACTTGCCAAACCATCAACGCTGACATTCTTAATTTTCATCCTCAAAGAACTTAATTTACAGCGGTCAAGGATATAGCTAGAACCACCTATAATTGACCCCAAAAAAGTTAATTAAAACCACCTAATTAGCTAATTCTCATCGAAGAAAAAGAACTAATTAGCTACTTGGTCATGCATGCATGCACTTGTATAGCTAGCTAGTTGATGAATCCAATGGCAACACGTACTCTCGAGCCTTTTTGTTAAGACTTGGCCTATAATAATTGACATCCCCACGTACGTAATAAGAATCAACAGTTTAAAGTTTCAGAATAAAAATGTAAAAAAGAATCAATAATTATTATCTTTTCAAATCAACGACTATCATATTAGGATTAGTAGAGAGACGTATTGTTTTCATATGAATGAGCTAGCAAACACTACTAGCAAATCGACTAGTCTGTGGACATAAGAATTAGGCACGGCCACCTTGTCCGTGGTCTATAGAGCTTAACAGAGACAGATGAATTAACTCCGTGTCAATTACTAATTACTTTAAAGGTCTTTCTAATTACTTTCGCTAGCCTTTAAAGGTATTTCTAATTACTTGGTTTTTTCCAGAGAATATATCTTTATGCGACGTCCCACAGATTATGAACTCATGCAATCAACGACGTCGTGAGCAAAATAATCAAGTTGCTGGCATGGCCTATATCTAATTAATCCAAAACAACTGGAATGACATCCTGGACGATTCTCAATTAATCAAAAGTCGCAGAAACAAGCTGCCAAATAAGAATAGACAGGTTCCTTTTCCCTTTGAATTCATAGTTTAGATTTAATTAGCCATGCATAAATATTTGATTAATGTAAACCAATAAACGCGTATACCCTGTTTCCTAATAAGAGAAAGTCTAACACATTATTTATAGCTGAAATGGGGTCGACCAAAAGCCGAAGCTAACAAGTAAAAACTGGAGTCTTAGCTTTGTGATGAATACTCTTCACCTATTACCGTTTGTTTAACTCTCTGAAAAGACTTGACATATGAGGTTTGTTTATTCATTACAAACGGCTTTGAGGTTTTATACGAAGAAAATCACGACAAAGTTAAAACATTCAACGTAAAATCAATTGATTCTAAAATGTAAGAATGCGAGATTCGGTCACCGATCCTTAATTTTATAGTGTCATTGTTTCAAGATTATCCATTACCTACCAATTATTACATTTTCATTTATAATATCGTAATATCAGTCATGCATGCATTCATATATTCCAAAATGATAAACAAATCAACATGTAATGATGTAATATTGAATTATGTATATATCTAAATGACGAAAAGTACTACTTAGATTGCTGTAAGCCCTATCAAGAGCTCAGCTAGTACACGCTTACATCAACAACTCTGCCAACCTCCATAGTTTCTCACTTCTATATAAAGACCCCAAGTTAGGCCATGAAACACCATTCGAATTAAGTTTGCAAACACAAAACCCTTCAAAATGGCTGCTCGCATTTTCTTAACACTTTGTTTTGTGCTTTATCTTTCTCCATTCGTTCTTGGTTACTCTGCCAATGATATCAAAACATGGTGCAGCAAAACTCCAAACCCAAAACCATGCGAGGAACTTCTGAGCCATAACAAAAATCAAATCCCCATCAAACAAAAATCCCAGTTCTTCCAGATATCTACCCAGCTAGCCCTAGACCGAGCCATGCATGCTCACACCAACTTTCTTTCGCTAGGCTCAAAGTTCGTAAATCCACGAGCAAAAGCTGCATGGGACGATTGTCTTGAGCTCTATGACCTCACCATCCAGAAGCTCAACACAACCGTAAACCCTAGCACCAAGTGCACCCAGGAGGACACTCAGACATGGCTCAGCACGGCTCTCACAAACCTCGAGACATGCCGAGAAGGGTTTTCGGAGCTCGGGGTGTCGGATTTCTTTCTACCTGTGATGTCGAATAACGTTTCGAATTTGATCAGCAACACTCTTTCCATTAACTACGTACCCTACAACCCGGCGCCGCCTTCCAAAGACGGGTTTCCGACTTGGGTTAACCCCGGTAACCGAAGGCTCCTGCAGTCAAGTTCTCCGACGGCGAATCTCGTAGTGGCCAAAGACGGGTCCGGGAATTACAAGACGGTGACCGAGGCAATAACTACCGCATCGAAGCGGTCGGGCACCGCAAGGTATGTGATATATGTGAAGGCAGGGACATACAAGGAGAACGTCGTGATAACGTCAAAGAATATTATGTTGATGGGAGATGGCATCGGGAAGACTATTATCACAGGGAGCAAAAGTGTTGGAGGAGGTTCTACAACCTTCAATTCAGCTACAGTGGGTAAGTATAACGACCTCTTCAGTTTATTTCTTTGGTCTGAAAATCTCAAACACGTACAATACTGTGCAACCATTTAATTATACAGCAATCTCTAATTTAAAAGTATGGCCAAGCTAATAAGCTATCTCTATATAATTATATCCGTGGAATACGTATACAAAGAATTCATAATATTCATGGAATAGCTTAGAGTTAGATATAAAATTAACTTCTTGATTCTCACAGGTAAAGAAAAATGAGTACTATGTTCTTGTTTGATGAACTGGTAGTCTGTTACCATATATGGCACTTAGTGACTTTATCAAGCAAACTAATTAAGGTTTATAACTGGATATCTAAAAACTGCTGTAGATAGAGGTCAGATGACGCTTATAGAATTTTATACTATGGAAGTGGTTATGATTTGATTAGTTAGCGTTTAATTATGTACATAATTAGAAGCCTCTTACTATTAATTTATCAATTGGACGATTCAAATAGTACCAAATATAATTAGTTTAACTCCTAACTATATATAAAAAGGACTGGTGTGTGTCCATTGATTGGAACATTAACCTTTATTTCTACGAACTTCATTTTAGCTTGCAAGCTAGTCAAAGATTTGGAAAGTGAGTGCCTCATCAATATGCAAGTCACTATTTCTATAAGTATGAAGTCTATGGATTATGAAAATTAATATCGTTTTGTTGTAATTTATTAATTTCAGCTGTAACCGGAGATGGGTTCATTGCTCGTGACATTACATTCCAAAACACTGCCGGTGTATCAAACAACCAAGCCGTGGCGCTCCGTTCCGGTTCAGATCTTTCAGTGTTCTACAAGTGCAGCTTTGAGGGGTACCAAGACACCCTGTATGTCTACTCCGACAGGCAATTCTACAGAGAGTGCAATATTTATGGAACCGTCGACTTCATTTTCGGCAACGCTGCTGTGGTTTTACAAAACTGTAACATTTATGTACACAACCACAAGACCAACACCGTTACGGCTCAAGGTCGGAGCGACCCTAACCAGAACACAGGGATTTCCATTCATAACTGTAAGGTTACGGCTGCTTCAGATTTAGTCCTAAGTTCAACCAAAACCTACCTAGGAAGACCATGGAGGGAGTATTCTCGAACAATTTTTATGAAGACTTACCTTGACAGCTTGATTAACTCGGCTGGTTGGTTGGAATGGGATGGTACTTTTGCCCTAGAGACTCTGTACTATGGTGAGTATATGAACACTGGCCCTGGTTCATCCACTTCTGGTAGGGTTAAGTGGGGAGGTTACCATGTCATAACTAGTTCTTCGGAGGCTTCCAAGTTCACTGTTGGTAACTTCATTGCTGGTAGCTCTTGGTTGCCAGCTACCAATGTGCCTTTCACCGCTGGTTTATAATTTTTTGGTTTTCTTTAGAACAAAAATAAAGCCTAGAAAAAAAGAATCTAGGCATCCAAATGTTGAATCCCTGCAGGTAGTATACTTTGTCTTTATACGCAATTGTAAAATAGTCATTCTTTATGAATTTGTTCATAAGAAATCAAATATTCAATAATAAAAATGGTTTTATCTTCATGTTCTATATATGCTGACATTCCCGGCCTGATATGGACCTTGCTCACTGTGGTTTCCCTCTGATTCATTTGTTATTTTATCATCATGAATATGGTTTGGCCTGTGGAGGTATGACCTTGTTTAATTAATTAGTAATTAAATAGATCAACATCACCGACCTATTAAATTGTACACTCAATTATACGAGTCTTTATATTCTATTAGCTAGGCCAAATTCAGCTTGTATTCAAAGCTGTGTGTCTTAATTTCCTGCGTATTTTCATATATAGTTTTCATTGACAAACATACACAGCTTTGAATAATAGTTAAGTTTGGCACAATCAAGTCTAATTTAATAAATACTAGACAAGATATAGTATCCAACTCTAGCTAGCTAGAAGAAGTTGCAAGCTGTTTGCATAGTTGTATAATTAAGTGCAAACTGAGATGCAAGTATATACACTTGGCTCGGATTGCTCTTGGATCTATTAACTTAAAAAGACAGGAAAAGAGCAAATGAATAGATATATGTAGAGAAATATCGACCACAACAACGAAAAAGAAGAGAGATGGACCGGCGTTTGATGATATGATTATGAAAGTTACTTAACCAGCCTGAAACGACTTGACCAAAAAACAAAAAAACAAAAACCAGCCTGAAACGTAGAAAATGGAAAAAGGGCTTGATTTTTTGCTGGACATCAAGAAGGTAGAGGAATCAACAGCCCTTTTGATCGAAGTTGATGAAGTTTAGAGTGCTAGCTACTTTGTGCTAGAGAATAACCCCACATCGATCTTTTGTGGAAAACCATCTATTGGGTATTAAAATACCCAAAAAGTACAAGACAAATAGCTTTTACAAAGAATATTAAGACCAACAATGAGTGACCCTAATTTCACCATGATATATTCTCCTCATTTCTTGAAAGAAACCAGAGATCAACCTGCAGCATGCATGATCAATTAGTGATAATTTCATCAAAATGTAATTGATGCATGATACAAAACATGACTAGCAATCTCGATCGGTAATTAGCGGATGTCATGTTGTTCGGCTATTAATCTGAATCAAGCAATGTTTATGCTGATATCTGACAAGAGGAGTGAGAAGTTTACCCATGGTTTTCCGGCAAACTGAGAGAAGAACAATGAGAATAGCTAGACCTGCTATTACCCCCACGATAATGGCCACTGTCTTTCCCACTTGGTCTTCGTTAGAGGAATCTATACAGCCACAGCAAAAAGCAAATTAAAGTGACAAGAATTAGTACTATAAAATCTGCATATCTAATACACAAAGATTTGAATGGAGGCCAACCAAGACTGCCACCACCGATCATAAACATAAAGACTGCTTCTTACAACTTTTCCGAATTGTTATCCATGCATTCTCCTATTCCTAATAAACAATTACACAAGTTTGCAAGTTATAATTAACAAGCACGCATCACAGTTTACAGATACCATCAATCGGATCGGATATGTATGTTTGCAGAGAAAGCTAGTTTGGTTGTTCATATTAAAGCTTATCTCTTTCCCCCTTACAAATTGTAGCTTTAAGGGGAATCATTAGCGCACTGATTCGAACGAAAGAGATGGCGGTAACAATTTGGCATAATTGAGTGAAGAATCAGTGGACTTGACCCACTTGACTATAAAAAGAATAGATGAACACTTTTGATCATCACTTCATCAGACACTAACCAACTATATATGGCTAGTTAAACAAAAGGAACAAAATAAATTTTACGATGTGATATATAGTATAAATTTGCTCAAACATTGAAGGGTTTCCGAAAGCAAGAAGCTAAAGTAGTACCTAGCCCTGCAACCCTTAATGCTTTGATCTTTTTTTTATTGACCCTGTTCTCATGAGTTTGATTACTCGTTTTCTCTAAAGGAGTCAAAATGTTCTTGTAAGGGAATAGAAGAGCTTTTGCCCGAGGCCCTACAACTATTTACTTTCACAAATTCATACAGCAAAAGTTATCTTTTGATTAGGTCTTCAAAATAACAAGATGATAATATTTCCTCAAATTCATACAAATCTTGGGTTAATGCATATTATTAGAGTATATATGGTTCATAATTGATTGCTTGAATTAATTGTGAAGATTAAAATAAACAAGGGATTGAATTACACGGTACCTGAGATATCATAGTAGCCAGAAGCCCAGTACATAGCATAACACTGAGCCAAGAACACATCTACAGCAGCTGCTGATCCACACAAACTCTTCAGCTTTCCCACAGCATCTGCGACGCAAGAAGAGCAGTCGTTTTGGCTCAAATCCCCCAAACACTGCGCAAAACCCTCGACCAAGCCTGAACTGCTAACCCTAAATCCACTAGTCCCTTGCAAGTCAGCTAGGACGTCATCTCTTCTCCGAAAGAACTCAACATCTTCATTCACACTCTTACTACATTTCTTGTACCTTAAACTTGTATCAAGCTTTCCCAGAAACTCAACATGCTCGAATCTGACATAACAACCTTGTAACTGCAAAGATGCGCCATAAGAGTAAGGACAGATCAGAGTGATTTGGTTCACTGCGCTTTCGATGCATTTCGAACAATCAAAAATCTTTAAGTCGCCTCTGCACTGATACAAGCCATAAATAGGACCTTCTGGTGACGTTGAGGTTCCGTTTCCGATAGAAAAGGCGTTGTAAGAGGCTTGCGAAGATGAACTAACAACTGAGGTTAGGAAAGAGTTGAGATTAGCTTCAAAGGGTGAGTTCGGTTGGTACTTTTCTTGTGAGCAGCCCGCATAGATGAATATGTGAGCTTTGATTGGATAGCCATGGATGGTATTGAGTGAAGAGAAGAGAAAGAAAAGGGAAGAGATTCGCAGGGCTATGATTATTTTGGAAGTAGAAGTGTCTAAGTGAAGGTTGCTCATGATGAGTACCAATATTGCTCACTTTGGTAAATTTCTGTTGTTTTTGTATTGTGGCTTTGGGTGGGTAATGATAGTTGGATGCTATTTGCTAGCTCTTTGTTGAATGCTCATGTTGACCCTTTCTTGTTAAGAAAAGCCGCCCGGCTGTATGAATGTATGATGCCTGTGTGTAAAACTGTAAATATACTGGACTCCGGTCCTCAAACCTTCTACAGAGGTAATCCATATATAGTTATTACTAGCAAGTGAACAAAATCCTAGCCAGGTAAAAATATGCTAACTTTATTGAAGTTGTTGAGAACAATTCACTCGTGTAAATGTGCCTAAAAGTTATTGAAACTGTCTTGTGTTTACATGTCATTTTATTACCTCTAATCCAGTTTTTTTTTTATTTTTTTTATTCTTTTAAGAAACAATGTGAGGAGAGAGGAAAACACCAAAATTAAGGCTTAAAAGTGAAAGAAACAAACCTAGCAGTAAAAGTCATAGAGTTTGGACTTTTCTACTATATATATATATATAACATACATAAGCGGTGAACTGTCCAATCGTCTTGAATTTTAACTTGCTAAATGATCAGACGGTTCACGGCTTGATGTATGCTACACACATATGTATATGTATGGAGGCCTTTTACTCCAGCCAAGGGGCAAGGAGCTGAAGCCACCTATCGACGGCAATAAAATCTCTTGACTAATTACCAGTGGTGCAGTGGCGACCACGGGGAAGGTGCTCAAGTTTAGATAATAGAACAAGAATTCTAAATGCCCAGGAGAATTGCAATAAGCATATTAGTGGATTGCACACGGTGGCTAGCACCAGGTTTGAGCTTGACGGCATCGTCGAAGTCTAGGATGACCGGGAGATGGTGGTGATGAACTGATGATCATGATTCACAACATTGTCTTCAAATAGGTAATTATATGGCAAACAATAGGAAAACCTATTCTTAGTCATCGGAAGTTGCAGCAGGATACATAGAGGATGTCCCACAACCAATGTTTTAAAAAACGGGCCTCGGGCGCGCCTTGAGGCTTAAAAGGCGCGAGGCGCATGAAAAATTCATTGTGTTTTGCTGGTTAGGCATAGAGGCGCAAAAGGCGCATCACAAGTCGCAAAAAGTGTAAAAGGCGGACCCCAAGGCGTGTTAGGCGTGCGCCTAGTGTTATGGAACAAAAACCGGGTCGTTTTAACTCATTTTTGGGTTTTACTGAATAAAGGCTAGGTTTGGCCCAAACATAGCCTCCCTCTCTCTTTTCGCCCTCTCCCTCTCCTGATCTCCCTCTCTCTCTCTCCCGATTTGCCATCTTCATTCTCCCTCTCCCGATTTACCGCCTTCCACAATACAAACACATAAACCAAACCGATCGCGACCACCACCAGGATTCCGACCATTCAACTAGTCGACCACCGCCTCGTAGCTGTCTTCTGCAACTCAATCGCCTTAAACCTCTTCCTCTCCCTAAGCCTCGCATTGCGCCGCACCCTCCAAGCTGAGAGTAATCGGTCACCAACTCACCATTGATTTTGAGGTATGCACATCTGGATTCTTCATTAATTCTCTATTAATTCCTTGAATTTTGTGAATGTTGATTCATTCCGATTCAACTGGACTGTTGTGAATTGTGTTTTCTTAATTGTACTAGAGTACATATGTTGTTTTTCAATATATGGATTTGATATTGCAATGGGCATTAGTTACAGATTGTTATTGGTTTACTGAATAAATATAAATCCCTATTAGCAATTAGCAATGGTGTGTTGCAGGCAGCCAGCCACAATGAGTTCTAGTGATGAGACACAGAAGAAAGATTTTGCTTGGCAATGGACTAAACCAATTCCTGGTCACTTGACATACTTTCTGTGTGCATGATGATGATTTATTTCAATGTTATTATCTTTTGATCTTGCAAGACTAGCTAGTGTACTTTGATGTTTCAACTTAAGCCTTTAATTTGGATGTATTTTATGTTTGGTGATTTGCTTGAATTGCATTGTTTGAGTACTTACTAGTAATGAATGACAATATATAATGTTGTGTTGATTGCAATATATGTTCTATATATAGAAAGAATAATGACATGAATACAGGGTTTTTTTAAAAGGCTTACGCCTTACGCCTCAAGACAAGCGTCTTTGTGAGGCTCTCGTGCTATTGCCTCGGCTATGCCTTAGCCTTTTAAAACATTGCCCACAACCAGCCCCAAGACTCATTGACTTCATGGACTCCAGGACTCATGCTTGTGTCTTTTGCTTGTGTTGCTTTATGGACTTCGTGAACTGCGAAAACCTCCCAAACCCAGGTATCCCTCATCCTTGGGTTTTCTTGGGATTCATGTACTCCTTCTATACTCTTCAATAAAACCCATAGTTCATGTGTGATGACTGTGATCACATATTAATTCTTTGAGGCCCAATCCATCTTCTATTGCACATGTGCACGGAATGTGACTCTCTAGAAGCTTCATGAAGGTGACATAAGAAATCCTAGCTATAATAGGACTCCTAGCTGACTTAGGATTCCTAGTCCAACTTGGATTCTTCAAACGTTGTGTCCTCTACTCCTCATGGTAATAGGATTCCTCCTTCATTTAAGATTTGTTTTCCTTATCCTACTAGACTTCAATCTTTGCTCGTTTTCTTCTCGTTATCATGCACAACTCGTAATTATACTTCTCTTCTTATCCTTTTTTCGTTCTTGTATGCTAAAAACACCTAAAAAACATAAAGTTAGTGATATCAGATAATCTTAAGAGAAAAACATAAAAAAATGAGGGTAGGAACATGCTAATATTGTGTATATTTTACAGTCGATCAAGAGAGAAGTCAATGTTTGGAGATGGGTGTGAGCTGGTCTCTTTAGGTTTGGATGGCTGCGCTATTGAGAGCATGAACTTTAGGGGTCTCCTCCATATATTAATCAAGAGAGTAGGAACACAACCTAAAGATGATCCACCCTCACAGATGTTAAGACACAATTCACTCATGTAGATGTGTCCCAAAACGATGGAAATCACATTATGTTTACATGTGATTTTTACCATTCTTTTTGTTTGTAGGGAATATTTACATGTAAAGGATAAAAATATCCACAATTTTGGAGTTTAAGAACATCCTCTCATGAACGAGCCTATATATATACATGTAATATTTAATATATATATATATATATCTATACATGTGAATTTTCAAAGCAAAGCTTCGTTCTGAATAAGAACTATGTGTATACACACACACACACACACACAGGGTGATGCTATTCACATACCCCATATATGATGAGAATCGGTCCTGAAACAAATAAGGTGTGTGAATAGCAAACTATCCCTTAAATTTGCTTCATGATTATTCTCATCATAGATGAGACGTGTGAATAGCAAAAAACGGTGTGTAATATCGTCCTATTTTTGAATGTAAATAGATAATTTAATTATTTATCCATAGTCAGACGACACTTACATCAATCATCGAAAGCTTTACGATCAACAATTGACGGATACCCTCATTACAAACAAGTTTAGGCTTTTAGCTCAAATATTCAGTCTAAACAAGAGAACGCTAGCTCATCTCACTATCTAACTCATTTTGAAAGTAGACCTAGTCGCCTAGAGACCGTAATTGGTATACAACAATACAAAGAAATAAATAGAAGAAATCAGATTCCAATGCTAGACTATAGACCCAGACCCAAAATATATGGGTCTAAGACCACCATTTTCTATGGGCACCCACCAATCACGCATCTTCCCGTCTACTGGTGTTGCTGAATCAGGCAGCCGACCTAGCCACATCACCATCACCATCAGTCTAAACCCGGTATAACCAGAGCAGAACCAATGGAGAATGCCGATCTTGATCTCTATAGAAGCCTTAACTAGATTAGATCCAAGCTATCACCGACATCCACACCCAATTTTTAACCGATCCGATCACCAACAATCACAACAAACTGCCTCTAAGACCAACCTCGAACATAATAGATCCACCAGCAACAAGCCAATACCGCACCTAAATCCGCCGTCAACCCCAACCAAAGCACGATCTAGGGATTGCTTTATGCCGTCAAAGCCACTCGTAGCTCTTCCCACGCTGCACATTGTGATTCGAACCACCTACGTCTCCTACTGAGTCGGAACGAGGCCGTCACCTCCGCCTTGCTCGATCAGCCTCTAGCCCAAGAAAACCCTAGCGGAGAGAGACAACCGACTAATATATTTTTATCACTCATACAATGAATATTAATGTGCACACATAAATTGTATAAATCTCTGCAACTTTGCAATGTGATGATTTCTCCTTCAACAGTATTGAAACAACAATACCATTGTGTAATATTGTTCTATATTATATAATTATGTTATTCATTATATATATAGGGTGGTGCTATTAAGACACCTCTTTTTGCTATTAACACACCTCATATATGGTGAGAACTAATCATCAATCAAATTTAAGTGACAAGTTTTTAAATAAAATAAAAATGTGTGGATAGAAAAATAGATGAGGTGTGTTAGTAGCAAAAAGGGTGTTAATAGTAATACCTACACACACACACATGGCATTTCCACTAAGGGATCCCTTATTATGACTTATATAAGGGATTGAGCATTAGACTAACTTTTCGATCACATTTTTCAATCTTAACCATTCATTTTTTAGGTCCTAATATATCAATCACTTCTGCAAAATTTCATCCAAATTGGTGATCGTTAAGGTGCTCAAAACTGCAATTTTCATGAACGGTTCAGGATTGGCAGACTTGAACCGTCCATTGATTTAAGCTAGTTCGAAGCCTTAAAGATCACCAATTTGGCTGAAAATTTTCAGAAATGATCTACTCATATATACCTAGAGGTTGAATGGTGGAGATGTTGATATGTGATCAAAAAGTTGGGTTAATGCTCAATCCTTCATATAAGTCATAATAAGGGATCACTTAATGGAAGGGCCTTGTGTGTGTGTGTATATATATATTGCATTATCATAATATAATTTATAAAATTAATAAATTTTATTATCTCTCATAAGTAACATTATTGTAAACTTTTTGCCCTCATTAGTTTTTTTTTCTTACATCAAAATGTATTAATCTCAAGTTAGAACGGTCCTTACATACATTTTCACTGTCTTGCGTATAAAGAAGAAATAAGAAATTATTGATATGCATATGAGTAGCATCCCCTGATTACAACAATCCATGCTCGTTTATGAAAAAGAAAGTTATATACTACATAACTTAGTGACTAGATTCAGTACACCAGCGGCGCAAAGACACAAAAGTGCTTGGGTTCTAGGAATTTATTATCATTAGATAAATGCTCTAGATAAATTAATAACTTAGAACAAAAAATACTAATTTTTAGGGCCAAAACAAAGTGCAACAACTGCCCGAAGACAACCACACCCAAGCCTAGTAGAATCGGCCGAATCTGGCCCAAGTTTTCATCTCTACATTAAAACCGACGTCTCCCATTACGATCCATCCAGCGTTGCAACCAAAATGCCCGCACACTAAAGAGGAATTCTTGTGTGGGGCAAACGTACCACATGGCTCCTGCGAGCGTACATTTGCAGACCAACACGTGGCACTTTTCTTCCACCTCAACTAAAACAAAAAGAAAAAAAACAAAGGAAATCAGAGTTTTGTTTCTCCGATCGGACCAGCAAAACCAGGTCTTCTCCCTCTCCTAGACACCTTTGTCAAGCTTGTCACCACAATCCTGCAACACTCGCCGCCAAGCACCACAAGCCCTACCACTCCAAATCCGATACAACTCGTCACCATCAGAAACACGCCGCAGAGCCCGACAAATCCCTCCTTAGATCCACCAAACTATGCAAAACCCACTGCCATGAAACCCTTTCGCTCTCGTCGCCGATCCAAACCTCCCAGCGCCGCTGGTCTAAATGGTGGGGATTTAAGGTTTTCGAAGAAATGGTGAGAGTGCGAGTGGTTGTGTCAAAGATGCAAGGGGGTGGAATTGGGTGGTAAAGGAGTCAAAGATGGGTCGGCGAAGACATGAGGAGCTTGAGGGTGGGATTATTGTTGAGAGGGTCAACATATAGAGAGAGGAAGAGCTAGATGGAGTCTGGTCTGATCGAAGAAACAACACTTCGATTTTCTCTACTTTTTTCTGTTTTCAGTATAGTTGAGGTGGAAAAAAGTGTCATGTGTTGGTCTGCAAATGGACAGTCGCAAGAGCCACGTGGTACGTTTGCCCCACACAAGAATTTTTTCACACAAAATCCAAGAAATAAGTAGTATTTAGGTAGTGGGAAGCTATATATATAGATAATGGGATGGCAATTATATAAGTGACTTGATTTTCTAAATTTTATTTTAAATTATTATTTTCCTATTCTAAATTGCATCAAGTATTGTTTTAAATTAACCTATTGAATGCTATTTATGTTATATCAACCCACACTTTTCCTAACAAAATTGTATCATGTTAATAATCATAATGTTATATATATACTGTCTTTCTCATGTAAGGATGTCCTTATTTATTCTTATGATGCAGATTTCCACTTTAGACTCACTTTTTAATCGAATTTTTACATCTCCACCATCCAGTCTTTAGATATTAATGTATAGATTATCTCTACAAAATTTCAGCCAATTTGATCTATATAGCCACACTTTTCCTAACAAAATTGTATCATGTTAATAACAGAAAAACGTAGTTTTGAGTGCCTTAATGATAACTAAATTGGCTGAAATTTTGCAGAGATGATCTATACATTAGTATCCAAAGACTAGACGGTGGAGATGTGAAAATTCGATTGAAAAGTGAGTCTAAAGTGGAAATCTATACCGTAAGAATAAATAAGGACACCCTTAGCTAAGAAAACATGTATATATATACGTGTGTGTGTGTTTACACGACCTTTCCACTAAACATTTGTGTTAATCAACTGTACGGTAACAGTTGCGAACAGTGACAACGATCACCACCACCATCAAGCGGTTGCATAAGCTTTCACATTTGCCGGAAAAGTTGATCATGGAGAGAAAGAGAGAGAAAGGAGGGGCCAATGTGACTTAACAAGATGGGTCAAGCTCCACTACCGAGCTAGACCCAAAAGGAGTAGGAGGAGTTGAGGTTGTTTATCACCAGTCGAGTGATGGAAAACAAATGACTCTGGCGAGTGTTATGACTCGTTTGATCTTGATCATGATTTGGTGAAAACTTATCCGTAATCCAAACACGTATTTCATCGACAAACCGGTTGTATGGTGCTCCGAAATCAATAATAAATCCATTTGTTGACAATGAGAAAATCTCTTGACTTATCGGTAATGCAGTGGCACCCACTGTGATGGTGCTTAGGTTTAGGTAATAGAACGAGAATTGTGGATGCTTGGGGGAACCAAGCATAGTAGTGGATTACACGTGGTGGCCAACACCAAGCTTGAGCTTGATGGCATTGCCGAAGTCCAGGGTGGCCAGCAGATGGTGGTGGATGATCATGTTTCACAACATTGTCTACAAACAGGAAAATATACGGCAAATAGTAGGAAAATAAGTTTTCAGTCATTAGGAGTTACTGCAAGATGCAAAGAGGATGTTCCACAACCAGCCCCAGGACTCCGTCAACGACATCAGAACTATCATGGTAATCTCACACACTTAACGACATTGTTTATCTTGCCACAAAGGTTTGGAAAACATCCTCCCCAAATTGGCCTTTATTTGGCCCAAATTCGTATATGCAAGCGTCTGTGCTGGTGTTTCTAACGAGGGTGACACTTTGGGTCTTGTTATATCAACTAGACACCCCTGACAGGAGCATGGCTATAGTTATCGCTAATAGAGTCTTTGCTGGTGGTAGACCATTGCCTACCTCCACCATTGAGAGTAGGTCAGTGGACTACAACAAAGGGTGGGAAGACGACTCAAGGTTCTTATTCTCTTGAGGGGATTTGGATTTCGTAGATAAGTTAAGGCTAGCTTAGGGGCCCCGTAGATTCGACAATAAAAGCCAAGTTGGTAAGGAAAACCAAGACGATCAGGAGAAAGAAAGCAGCAGGGAAATTCATGGCTGATTTTTAGCAAGAAGGGTAAGGTTTGAACTTTACTAGTTTAAATGGTTAAAATGCATGCTAAGAATAAAAAACATCCTTACATTTAGAGTTTAAGAACGTCCTATCGTGAACGGGCCTACATATACATGTAATATGTATGTTTGGTCTATCCACATCGAAGTTTTGCTATGAAATTAAAGTGCCCTAAAGTGCGAATGTTCTTATTTGGCTCACTTTTCGATCATATATCCACATATCAAGTTTTAGAACCTAATGTGTAGATTACTTATGCAAAATTTCATCTAATTTGATAATCGTTAGATTTTCCGAAATCGTGATTTACACGAACGATTCTTTTGGACAGATTCTGCTTGTTTATTGATGTAATCTAGTTTCGACACTTTAACGATCACCAAATTAACTAAAAATATGTAAAGATGATCATGTCACATATATATATATATATATATATATATCTAGATACTGACTGGTTGTGAACAAAAAAATGTGATAAAAAAGTGAGATTAATTCGCACTTTAATTTTAAAGTGAAACTTCGCTCTAGATAAAAACTATATATGTACTATATATATAAAACCCTTCAAACTATATATATAAGACCCTTCCAACTATATATATAAAAGACCCTTCCACTTGCTTTGGATAAAAACTATATATATGTATATATAAGGAAGGATCAAAAGCGAATGTCCGCAACTATGCTAAAGTGTGGATGTCAGCTCAAAACAACTCCGGCAGCACCAATTGCTTTGTTGATCTTGCTAGTTCCATACCAGAGCTCTATCTTAAGCTTCTTCTTGCCGACAGACTCATCGGTGACTAGTTTTGAGACCGAGATTGAGCTTCTTCGAGTTTTTGTTGTTTTTCCAATGCCAGACCTTTGTCTTCGATCACCTTGGCCTTCACCTTGATGGTAACGCCGTCAAGGATATTAATGGCCTCTTAGGATGGAAGAAAAGCTGCCATATATGCAGCTGCCAGAGTTATTTTGAGCCGCCACCCATATTTTATCATAGTTGCGGACATTCGCTTTTGATCTATATATATATATATATATATATATATATATATATTCCTCTCACTTCCACTAGGCTAGTTACTATTTATGATGTATATATACCTCATAAGCCATTCCAAATTACTTTTATGTCCTTGTTTTTTGCATTTATTAACAATTATGCCACTACACCGTTAACTACATATGAACGCCTCATCGCTCTTTGCTCTCCTCCAGAGAGGAAAATTTATTAACAAAAACGATGGCGGTGTGATTTTGAGTTGTGTTGTAGAAGGTTGAAGATGGTTTGGGATTCATCCGTTATCACTGTGCTGGGATTTGGGTCGTAGTTTGCTGCCTAGCTTTTGTAAAACAGAAGGAGACAATTGTTTTTCTATCTCCAATGCGCCAAGAAAGGTCTTTCCTAAACAAGGTAGCACCATGCATGACACTTCTCTAGGTATTAGAACAATCAGAAGGAGGTTTATAATGCTCATCAACTAGACTTTGCTTTTTCAGATACTTGGCTTTATAAATGTTAGTCTAAAGACCAGAATCCTCATGCTAAATACGCCAACCAGCTTTAGCAAGCATTGCATGATTCATGACAGAAGTTCTTTTAATGCCAATACCACCAAGTTGTTTTGGTTGGCATACAGTGCTCCATTTAACAAGATGAACTTTTTTCTTATCTTCAGTGTCTCACCAAAGAAAATCACGATTGAGCTTATCCAACTTGTCACAAAAGCTAGAAGACAATTTAGCAGTCTGCATAGCATAGTTAGAAATGGCACAAGAAATAGACTGAATAAGAACAAGTCTCTCTGCCATACTTAAGGTTTTGCTCTTCCAACTGGATAATCTACTCTAAAATTTTATCAAAAATATTAGCACAAGTGAATTAGTTAACTCTCTCATGGGATAGAGGCAGGTCAAGATAGGTTTTCTTGCTCACATATATTATTGTACTCTTGGATAAGAGTCCATTCCATGTTAATTAAAAAAGAATTCTCAAAACGATCTCTAACTTTCTAAATACCACCGATTCTAGCAAGGATATGCTTCTTCTTGTGAAAAAGATGACCAAACACCTCTCTATGGATCTTGAAAGAGCTAAAGAAAGAAGATAAACTTTATATTGAAACTCACCATCAAAAGAATTCTAAGAGCTAGAAACAAACTCAGAATATTCATTATGGTTGGCCCACATAGCCTGAAATCTAAAATGGGAAGCACTTCTATTAACTACATTATTAGATTGAAGCTGCAAAAGGATAGAAGCTGCAAAAGGATACGACAATGATCAGATCTTGTCTTTAGAAGATGTCTAATAAAGGTCTCATCAAAAATAGTTCTCCATTTAGTACAACAAAACCCTCTGTCAAGTCTTTCGTTGATTCTATAATTACTCCAAGTGTAACAAGAGCCCTGAAAACTCATGTCAATCATGCCATTTCTATTAATCTAGTCTCTAAGACTAGCAAATAGTCGATCAATTGTCAATTTCATCAGTCTTTCATTGTAACTAACATGACTATTAGTTTATCAGATTGAAGTCGTTTTTTCTTTTACACCAATTGAGTCATCGTGTCAATCAGAAACTTTAAACAAAAAAAAGAAAGAAAGAAAAAAAATACTTCATACGTACCCTTGGAAAGAAAAGCATATCAGTTGTTGTCATCTGATAATCAGAATGTGAACCAGAGACTGGACATAGTGCATATTACTTTCTTGATTTGCCTATCTATGGTTTGGATTATATAGTAGAAGCATCTTCTGCATTTTAGTGAATTGATAAATCCTAGCTTTGACAGACTTCTCTATAATTATATTTTGACTATGAACTCCACGTATGTATGGAGCATGCTTGGCTTATTTCAAATTCTCTGCATATACCATGGATTACTTTCTTTCAGATTGCATTCTGATCAGTAATCAACGCAAGCCTTTAGACCCTTTTTTGTATGCCCCTTTGTTTTCTCCTCTCTTTTTTTTCTTTTTTTTTTAAATCTGATTTACAACTACACTAGACACTTTCACTACCAGAACTGAATTTTTATATGTTCCATGAATTTCTTACTGTGCCATCATAGCAAATGACAACATATTCATCTAGGTTCCATGTATTGTTCGTGTTGCTAGATTCGAGCAGATGAGACAGCTACTTTGAATTTTTTCTACCTTCTTACGTTAGAGTCATGAATGTTGATGCATTTAAACTTGACGTACATTATAATATATGTTATTTATATCTACCTTATTTGTATAAAAAAGTGTCTTTTGAACCAGACCCGTATAAAAGTATATTATGAATGACCGGTTTTTTAAGAGAACATCTTCAGTAAACGGTGTGTATCTTCATATATATATATATATAGATAGTCAGGATTAAGAAAAATAATATAGAAATATGGTGGTCAAACATCTGAATTGTTATAAACGGTTAAGATTGTGTCGTGTAAATACACGTTGTGCATACAAGAATTTGTTTTCTAATAATTGTTAGTCGGGAAAATAGGCCTTTACAAGACTGTCTCTGTGTTTGTGTGCTCATTCTCTCCCACCTCCTCCTCAGAGAAGAGAAAAGACTGGATCCTTGTCTTCCCAACAACAACACGAACCTCTCCTCTCTCTTCTCAGGTCAGCCACCCTTTTTGTTTTCCACAATATATTATTCGATTTTCTTTTTGTTAATTTCTTATGGCTATTCGTGGGCGATGCGCAACTTTCCGAGATTGGGGATTGGTGAATTGGTTTACTGGGAATGACTATTTATATGAATCTAAGAGGAAAAGATAAAGCAATTGTCAACACGCAGCTGTGATGAAATTGTATTGGAAATTCCTAAGAAGTTGTAGAAGTGTAATGGTATTGCCCTTTAAATATTTGAAGTAGAAAAGTAGTTCTTCTCTTATGGACATTGATGAGAGATCATGTAGGCCTGTATTGGTCTGTATTGGATGTGTTTGTTGATATGCTTATGTGTGTAATTTGTAGATTATTGGGTTTATATGCTTGATCATTCTGATTTTCTATATAGTACTGCAACGTATGTTTTTATTTTTGGGTAGGAAACAGACTTAAACAATGGTTTGTCTTGTGAGATTTCCATTCTGTTTTTGTGTTTCTGTTTCTATTGTCATTTCATGGTCATTTGGATGCCTGGAGAATCATCTGAAGGAACAGTTGGCGTATTGGTTAGTGGCAATAGTCTGTTTTCTCTGAACATTTATGATTGTTAGTCTGAACTTGTGGGGCCTGATTTTTAGCTGCAAATTTCTGGTTGGGGTTCATGTTATATGATTCTCTTGGTGGGTCTTTGAGGTTGTGTGTTTTGTGGTCTCTAACTTCTTCTTTTTTGTAAGCCAGAGCAAAGATGTTTGCTTAAAACCTTTGATTTTTGCATTATTTGCTTCTTATGATGTCAATGACAGTGGCTATAAGAGCTTGTGTTTTTTTGCTTCCCATTTTGCTGTAGTTTAAGAAAAAGAAGGCAATTATAATGGTTATCCGTTTAGAGTAGTTGTTCCCCTGAATGAACTGAAATGGTGTAGATGATCTATTCAATTAGGTAGAGTCTTCTTCTTTGACGAACAACTTGGTCTTGTTGCTATTTCCCCCTCTTTCTTTGTTTAGTTTCTTCAAGTATTCCTCACAGAGGTGCTAGTTCTTTTCTTTATTACCTGTAAGCATTATCAGTGTGATATCCCGTTTCTAAATTAAAGGTTTATTTTCTTTTACCTATTTTTTTTAATGAGGTGTTTTACCTTATCTTTTTCTACTGTTCTTTATTAGTCTGTTACCATAAATAAAATCTTGTTTTGGAAAGGGATAAGTTTGAGGAGAAGAGACGGTGGGGGAGAAATTAAGAACAAGAAGAGAACAGGGGACGGAGGAGAAGGGGAAGAAAAGGAAAAGAAGAAAAAAAAAGAGGGGGAAGGAGAAAACGGCGAAAGGAAGAGAGAGAGTCCTTGTTCGCTGGGTTAATTCCAGAAGAAGGAGAATGAAGCTTTGCCATTCGATTATGAATGAGTGAGGAGTTGATATTTTCTGCAGGTGAGTGGCTTTTATTTGATCTTTTTGCAAATCGATTGCTCTTATGCTTAATTGATTTTCTGTTCTCTTGTCAAAGAGCAAGGTTTTGGTAAACTTCTATTTCATTCTTGTGAAATGAGCTCTTGTGATGAAGTGTTTGATTTTAGAATACTGATGACTTCTTGATGGTTTATGCATATATGCTTGATTTACTTTTGAGAGGGTGGAACGCTTTTGATTGATATTAGTTGCCTTAGTTTGGAGTGTTTGATTTATATTATTGATGATTAATTATTTTTGTGTGTCAATTGTGGCTTCTCAGAGTTAGCAGTAATTGTGTGATGATTCTGCCCTAATTTTGGTGTCTTTGTGGCGGTGAGAGTTTCCTTTGATTTCCTGATTTGTGGAATTTGAGTGCCTATGTGTGATATGTTTCATTGTGTCTTGATACTTTTGATTGCCCGATTTGTGCGGTGGGAGCACGGAAACAAGCGAGCGGTGCTTACAATGTGCGCATTACTAATATGACGTGGCCATAAATCATGGCACGATCGTGGGGCTGTGGTAGCGCAGTTTTAGTTAACGGGTTTTGCAGTGGCAATTCTCTTATGTATTTAGTCAATGGGTTTGCAAATTGCAATGGCTTGCCCATATGATAAATAGTGACCGGAATTGAGGTGCAGATTCATTGTGTTAGGTCTGGGATTGTGGTGGCATCCCAAGTTCTGTTATGAGATTGCAGTGGTAGCTCTTTGATTTTTAATTTGATATTTGTGCTCAGATCAGTGGATTGAACGTGATTATTACAGGTGAATGCTTGTTGTGTCATAGTGCTGTTGGTTTTCAATGCTTTGTTGATTGGTGATTCCTTGCTTTCCTTACTCTTGTTTTCGTAACTCACTGAGCTTAGTTTTTGCTCATCCCTCAATTAATTTGTGTTTGCAGATTTCTTAGTATGTTCTGTTTACAAAGGTGTAGGTCAGATACTTTGGTGGAGTTGTGTTTATCTTTTTAAATTCTTGGCAGAAATTGTAATTGATATGTTCATTTTACTCAATTGGAATTTGAGCACTTTACTGTGCTTCGGTTTTGTTATTTGGGATGGGGATTTGACAGTCAGACTTTCTAATGGTTCCATGGGAAGTATCTTTGACAAACCGCCCAAAACAAAAAAGAAAAAGAAATATTGAAGCAATTTGAATTAATGAGTGAATTTATATGCTGTAATGTGCAGAACACCCAAGGTATTCGATTGCTTACGAATCTTTAAATAAAAGGTTGTGGTTGTGGATATTTTCAATGGAAGCACAGAGCTTGAAAGAGGACAATCCTAAATTGCAGAGCTTGGAAGAAGACCCTAAATCAAAGGGCTTGGAAGAAGAAGATACCAAATCACAGGGCTTGAAAGAAGAAGGTTTTAAATCACAAGAAGACCTTAAATCACAGAGAGTGAAAGAAGAAGAGCATAAATCACAGAGATTGAAAGGACAGGAATGTAAATCGCACAGCACGGTAGAAGAGCTTAAGTTAAACAGCTTGGAAGAAGAAGAGCCTATACTGCAGAGCGTGAAAAAAGAAGAGCCTAAATCACAGAGCTTGGAAGAAGAAGAAGAAGACCCGAAATTGCATAGCTTGAAAGAAGGACAAGATAGCTTGGGACACCCTAGATTCAATGAAAATGCATTGCAATTCCTTGATTCAATGGATGGGTATTTAACCCTCTTGGATTCACTGTCATGGACACTCCGGCAGGTATAAATTTTACTCAGATTTATAGGTATTTGTCAATGCATTTCTTTGACTTATATATTAAGAATAACATGCATTTGGGATCTCACTCCAACACAAACAGGGATGGTTGCAACTAGCGAGTGCGCGACATTCAATGGGTGGGTCGCGGGTGAGCAGTGCTGTGTTGGATATGAAGCCCCATTCGGCTGCTACTTATTTGCAAGTCAGCAAACAATCCAATCCAGAAGCAGGGTTAGGGGAAATTCATCAATTTACATTGCTGAAATGGGCCTCCTCTGATAATGGAAATGGGTCTCCGCGTGGAGATGATAGTCCGCAGCTAAGACAACGAAAGGACAAGGTTGGAGATTCAGCTCCAGTTACAGCTGAGGATGATTATGAACATCAACTTCAGAAAGAGCGGTTTAAATCACTCTCGGTGTTTGGCGCTTTAGTTTCCCCCAAGCTACGAGCGGCTCAGCTCTCATTCGAAACTGCTCTCGAAGCACTTGTAGAGATTGCTAATATGCGATCGTTGATGCTTTCCAATTTTCACGAAGTCAGAAAAGAAATGGAATCAGCAAATGGCAAACAATGAATGCTATTGTCATGGCATGATAGATACATCTATAGCCAGATCACTTGAGCGCCATCTACTTTGTTTCTTGCTTTTGTTTCTGTTGTTGATTTTGAAGTTTACTACAGTTCATGTATGTAGGATTTGGCAGTAGATAACTAAGAATAGTTCTGTAAATTTGTTTATTTATCCAGCTGAACCATAACTTTTGAATTCAATGCTTAGAATTAAACTAGATGGTTGAAGTGATGATATTGTTAGCTTTCCTCTTTTCTTCCTTGTACACTGCTACATATGTTGTGATGATCCAAGTTAAATTAAACATTGCAGTTAAAAGTTTTTGATATTGTACAACTCTTCGAAGTCATGGTCATCAAGTGAACATGAGATTATGAAGTATTGAGTGGTCATTATCATCATTGCGCCTTACATCTTTTCCCATTTTGATGAGTTTCATGCTGGAAAGTGACTATGCAAATCAGTATCCAGCAATTTCTGTAGCTTTAGTCCGTTCTCCAATTGTTACTTCAATTCAATTCTGAAATACAGAACAATCACCACGTTTACAGTTCAGGATTTTAACATGCTTTACCAACACAGAAAATTCGTGCCGTTAGCATTGATTAAAACTCATGTTATGCCATTCCATTTTTGTTGTTGACCCTCATGTGAATGATGTATCTATCCAAGTGTGATGTCTGGTTATATAATCGAGTATTCAAGTAGTTGCTATCCTCCAGCGACATCATATAATGCAATAGTCATTCTTTTAGATCAACTATATTGGTTTCATTTCCATATTCCACTTGTTTGGTATGAGATATTGGATTGTACTAAATTTAGAAGAAAATTATCTTACACTAACAATACCACCAAAACTACAGTCGCCAGATTTCTTAAGAATAATCAATGATAAGATTTTAGGATGATATGGCTACATAAGATATTAGCTTCATGAATAGAGAGGTTGATATGTGATATATGTTGTAAAAAGCGCAACCATTGATCATCTCTTAAGACATTTTCTTGGGCGCTGGAAGTTAGAAGGAATATTAAAGAATAACACATTGTTCTACCTAATTGAGACAAAACACATTTAAGAATATTGAAGTTTTTCAGTTTCTTATTTTCTTTAACTTTCTCCTTTGAGAATGATAATATCACAACCGTGAGAAACAACCTCAACATTATAATGTCATTATTATCTGCCCTAGTTGTAATTAAATTGGAAAAAGAAATGCAAGTGCCCAGAAAAGCTATTGTAATAAAAGAGATGAAGACGATGTTTTTCAAAGCCAATAATGGGAGAGAGAACATACGAGTCTCCTTGCTTGCTATGACTATCTTTGGTCTCATGGTGTATCCGAGAATTCGTAGATTTAGGAAGTTCTGTTTAGCCCTTTCCAGCTGATATTTGTTGTAACAAGTGATCTATAAGTGTCTTCATCTTGTATCATCATATCGTTTGTAAATTTTTCGGTGTGAATGCAATAGATTGGGTCCTCCAGAGGTTAGACTGTACCCCGATATTTCATTTTTTTTAAAGTTCTGTCGAATTATCTAGTTTTGTCACACACAAGAGCACACAACAATTCACATATTGAGTACGGAAATTTAAAAAAGAAGATGTGCGATCGAGAATTTCAGTAAAAGTTTTCTTTGTTCATGGTGATGATCAATGGCCTTCGATGATCGGCTTCATGAAGCTTCCTGAACATTTGCATGTTGAAACCATATTGGACTAAACCCACAGCTGTTTAACTTTGGAACCAGTTTATATTAGATATGGATTGAACAACAAAAAGCACAAGTCATTGACTCGGTTTCAGAGAAGTGATCCGAGTTGCATATCAGTTGGATTACTAAGAGAGGTCATTGTAACCTGAAGTACATCAAATTAGTATTGTGATAGGATTATGCCTATGCAGTTGTTAACTTTAAGTACAATAAGGATTTGGTTATGGGATTGAATCCGGTTTATGATCACGAGGCTAGGTCCCTGTGTTCTGCATCGCTTTGCATTGAGTTTGCGCATCCCCATAGTATAGTGAAGACTTGATTCAGAAACACAGAAGACCTTTCTCTTCCGTTCTACCAGTTCGTGAGCAGCAGCAGCAGCAAAAAGATCAACAAGATGGTGGCTTCAAACAAAGGTTGCCGTTAAGCAAGATTGGAGATCCAACGAAGGTATATTCCTGGTTCAGCTAGGATGATTGAAGGCTGCAGAATCTTCATTGTTCTTGTTTCATATTCATATGTGTTTGTGTGTTTTATGAGATAGATCTTAAACTTCATATTTGGATGGTTTCTAGGATTCTGAAAAAACCATCTTTTAATATTGCATATATCCAACTTACAATAAATCAAATGGTAGCAGTACCAAGAAAAGGTAGACAACACTATCTAAACCTATTCCAAGTTAGATTTCATATCAGAACCGAAATCATTCGAAAATTCTTTGTTCATGCTTTCATTCCAAACACACAAAAAGCTACAGATTTGTACAGATCTTAATGCCTAACATCCCTACCAACTGCAATTCATAGATTTTTTTTTTCTCACTTTGGAACTGGAATTGAACTTAAAAGTAACATTGTTTGCCTAACAAGAAACTAAAGTTATTAAAGAAACAAAGGTTGAATATCAGAGTCGGAGCATCTAGCATCATATTGCTTTGAACTCGTTTCATCACTTGGGTGCTGGTGCTGGGATTGGACTTGCAACCAAATGATGATTTGGTATCGGTAGAGTTACCTTGACGTGAAGTTTTTGCCCTGCTTGGCAGTGGCTGGGTTCCTTGAGAGTCATAGCATACCACTCCGGTTCGAAATTTCTACCACCGATAAAATAATAGTTGCCGGGTTTCTTGAGATTGATTGCATCAGATCCGGTATCATACAAGACGATAGGTGACTTGGTGTTGCACGCTTGGTAATCTTTCCCATCGACTTGCATCAAATTATGGAACATCTTATCGTAGGTGAAAATTAGAGTATCTCCCACATGAAACTCTTTTGTGGAACTCCATTTATTGTAATCAGAGAAGATACTCCACCCACCGGAGTCACCAACATGGTAAACAACCCCAGCTCTGTATACAGCATCCGATGCAGTATAACTGGAGCAGGTTCCCAGAAAAGCCATTGCAACACAGAAAATCAGGACTGTGTTTCTCAAAGCCACCATTACGAAACGAAGAGGAGAGTACGTAGCTAGGTTAAAACAAGAAAGAGGGGTGTGCAGGAGATCACAAAGATCAAAGAGAACGATATATGTGACTGAAAATGTGAATGAAAGATATTGTAGCCACCCTCGCATTTATATAGAGGTGTCTTCTTAGCCGCCAAGTTGGGAACTGAAAGGGTTTCCAATTCTTTTGTGTAAAGACTTCTCCTGTAAGGATTTGGAAAACCAAACGAAGAAAGGATTACACAGCAAAAGAAAGATGCCTGAAACTAATTTGCAACTGCAAGTCCTACTTTGAGTAGGAGTACGTTGGTGCCAAACACGTGACAGAAGCATCAAATACCACATAACCACAACCACAAACGGATTGTGCATGGTTAGGAAATTATGTAATCTATGTTCCTTGTGTATCAAGCTATTAGGAATTCTTACAAACACAACCTAAAATTTGGACTTTTAAACCTAGCATGTATTGATCTCTAGACGTTCTGATGATTTATGTGGATCATGTACTAGTTCCCAGATTAAGATACAAGTAAAAAATGTCGATGATTCATGTACATGCAAGAGTTGGATTTGAAAACTTTAACTTTATAACAGGCATGAAACAACATGGCATTCCTGCAAAATAATGAACACAAACGTAAGAGATTAAAGCTTTGGAGGTTTACAATGTTCATGATCACATACAAAACTAAGATTCGCGCTGGCTAGGCTGCCGTAGGAGACCCCATACATCGCCCAAAAATGGAAGAAAGAGCCCACCTTTGAGGTGCCTTCTGTTCTTGCTTCGAATTCGGAGTAGATGGAGTCGATGGAGAACCTAGATCAGCATCCCTTCTGTCTTGGCCTCTTCTATCAACATTTCGGAGATCCTCGTCATTTCTTTTGTCAGAAAAGATGGCCTGAGCTTGGCCGTTCTTTTGTTCTATTATTTGAAGCCTATCTTCCCAAATGCGGCCGGAAGAGCCTTGCCTCCTAAAGGACATGGATGATCTTCGTAACGAGCTCATGATTCATCAAAGTTTGTGTCCGTCTCTTTCAGCCTTAACGAACCCTTTTTCGTTTTGAGGTTACTTCTGGCTTTTGTCCATGGAGCTCCTCATCAATATTACCACAATTTTGTTGGAGAGATACAGTTACATTTAGTCATTCCAGGCAATAAAAATAGTAACAATATCAGAGGCATAATTGTTTTTCCTAGAACTTTGGATCCAGTAATTCGTTTTGGATGGTTCTGAAACAAGCTTTCCATAAGTTTCGGATCCCAGGCTTGTATTAATAGATCTATGATTTTCTCTTCTAAAAGAAGAGATCTTGCAACTATTTTGGTGCTTGAGGCAAATATCATTAGGATCATCAATCACCGCAATGATGGTTTATATCGAGCTCAATTCAAGGACTGCTTCAAGCTCAAACCTATGCTTGGCTCGAGTAGGTATCCGTGTCAATGACTCAATGGCATGGGTTGGTTGTGGAACCAGATCGTGTTAGAAAATATTGGACTTTAACACTCACTGCATTACATTAAGATAAATACAATTGATTTGGCTAAATACAAATAACAAGAAATACATGACTATAACTCTATTTTCTGGTTATCTGTTTAGGTTGTATCTCCTAACAGAAGTGGGATACTCATTATATTAATTACCTGATTAATCTTAGGAGTTGTGATAAGCTTTAGATTCTCTTGATAACTATTAAGCAGGTATTGGACTCCTAATGGGATGAGTCTCTTATCTAGTTAACTGACCGATATATATACAAGGAGAAGCCCCTGCACTCAACACGCTTACATTCAGCTTTAGTCCCATACTAACGTTGTAAGTGTTGAAGTGCGGAAGGCTTAACTCTTGGTTCTAAGTGCAGCTGCTATTGCAAGATGTCGACCTCAATGAACCAGTCAACAGGTTAGTGTTCTAGTCTTGTTGATCTTACTGATATGAGATGTGTGTTCATGCTGTTGTGATTTGATCTGGATGTATTTGGTTGTTGCATCATTCAGTCTAATAGATCGAGCATGAGAAAGGCTCAATAGGAAAATCGTTAGAAAAATACCATATGAATGCATATTTGACATAGTACTTTTTATTTTTCTTCGAGTTATCGCTTAAGCTTTGGAAGTCCGGTATCACATTTTCACCACAAACCAACAAAAACTATGCATGCATCAAGACCATTTCTTAAAGGCTAAAGCATTATATATACACACCATTACAACGCCTGGATATTCCATCGGATCAGCATAAACTAGATTCATTAGTATACAGCAATCTTGGAGGTGTCTGCATTCAAGTAACACATTGACCTGTACTGTTCCTTCCATCTTATGTGACATATAAGTTTTTAAGTCAAGCAAAGTATAAGTGGATTGACTATCACTAAGGAATAAAGGGCCAATTTGTGGTGGAGCTAGCTGTGGAAGTGGTAGAGACTAGAGATCAGCTTGTTACATCAATTGATTCTAGCTTCAGATTCTCCACTAGAAAAGCTAGGACACTTGACTCCCTTATATGGTGCCAGATGAAGATCCATAATTTGTTGGAAAAAAAATAAAATAAATAAATAATCAAGGGCAACCATTATTTAGGCAAGATGGGATTAATTTTATACCTTGTTTTCCCGTTCAAGCTAACATGGAGGTACCAAATTCGTACTAGACACCTTGATTACATTGAAACCTGTCATCAGGTTGTTCTCTATATATATCAAATCGGAATCTCAGAAGTTTAGTTGGAAACTTTGGGATTGTGGAGAATACAATACAAATCATCTGTAGTGGGTGAAGGACAGTTAAGTTGATGTAAACAGAGCTTCCTTTGTTTGTGTTTAATAGTCCGATATAAGCATATAGATAAAGACTAGCTAGAATGGGTAAACTTATGAAAAGTATGCACAAATGACGCATCGATCTCATTTTTTTTCTTTTGATAATACAGGTTCAGTGAACATTTTTTAACCACATGAACATTACAATTTGATTTATATGTTGAGTTCGCTACAAATTATTACGATAAATTCACAAAATATGACCACATTTGAAGTTTTTTTTTTAAATACTGAAAGAACGTCGATAACTCCTAAAATTTAATAAAGAACTATATGAAAATGAGACAAGTTGTCTTTTTACAGACCTAAAAAAGTTTTCAGTTTTCACCTTAATTAGGGACGAGTGAGTAACGAGTTTAAAACCTCCAAGCTGGGCTAAACCATGAACTATTAGCATAGTAGTCGTAATTACACTTCTAACAGAAACTGTGACATGTGGAAGTGGAATCAGAAGACTTGCACAATACCACAAGCATCAGAAGTTAATGGCTTAATACATGTCATGCACCATCTGAAATTTAGAGATAGCTAGATAGTCATTACACCAAAATCAGAATCAGAATGCAGAAGCCAAGTGTTCATGATGAGTCGTGACTCTGCAACCTAGCCTGCACTTCATCTTCTTCCCCAGAATTTTCAGATTTGCAATTTCCATTTAAGCCACCAAACCTACACCTATTTCAAAGACTTGCACACAATTCACATCAACACCACATTTCTAATCAGAACAATCAATCACTATCTTCGAGTCCCCAACTCTCTTACGTTTCCAATCAACAAGCTGGAAAAATCCAATACTTCACCTGTCTCAGCTAATTTCACTGTAAGAAAACGTAACGTATTTCCTACATCATAGAAATTCCGTCCAATAAATCGACAAAAAGAAAAGACTCGCAGACCATGTCAATGACTACGAGCCTCATCATTTTTATCATGTTGCGCATGCATTCACATCAAAATCCCCAAAACAAATCACTGTCATTATCATCCTCCTCATCATTCATCAACCACAAAACTCAAAATCACTAGCAATCAAATGAAAAATTCGTTTCATATTTATATACACCTAGCAAAAACTATTACACAAAACAAGTAACCAAATAAAAAGTAAAGGCCACTAAAACTACACAAAATTTGGTCTACATCACTATCAATCGGGAACAATTTTTTCATCATCGTCATCATAAGGGCACACCATATGTTTTCACGCGGTACGTTACCAGGCCAACCTCCGGTGACCCGACCCGGCAGCGATCCGGGTCTTGACTTTTTCAAAGTCCGAAATCGGGCACGGTATGGTGATCCCACCCGGGTGGGCGAACCCGTATTCTTGCTCGGCTTCTTTCAGAAGCTGACCGAATAGCGGGTGGTTGAAGTAAATCACGGGCACCAGAACACGGTGAAAGTCGCCGTCTTTTTGTCCCACGTAGACCGCCAGGTGTCCCTTGGGGACAGTCACCGGCTTGGTTTCCTCAACCGGGTTCTGACCCAGCTGCATATAACCCGACCCGGGTCTGCTGCAACACAGAGACTTTGCTCCGGTCGTCAGCTGGCGACCCCAGGTGAGTAGCTTCGCGATCGGCTTGTACTTGCACGGCGGAGCTGAAGAAGTCGGACGGCTGAGACGGTGGTATCCGGGTCGGGTCGTGGGTTTCCGGAAGAACCATCGGGTGACCCGGCAGAGTCGTTTTCCGAGCTTGAATCCTCTGATTTTTGTCATAGTCGGTAAAGAAAACTTGAGGAATTGGGTGTTTTGAGTTTTTGGGTTGTGACAAGAAGAAATGGGTTTTGGTTAGATTGAAGTGAAAAGGTTTCAAGAAAAGGGCCACGGGTCTGCTTCGGACATGGTAAGTCGGGAGAGAGATAAGCAGGTTTCAGAGAGAGAAGTGGGGATGTTGGACATGATCAAGGTTTGTAGTACTCAGTTGGGATGTCATCAAAAACCAGAGATACTCACTTGGTTGGTGTTTCCTTTGGTCTTAGACTCTTTGATTTGTCTTTTGGGTTTTGGTTTGGTGGAGTTGAGAGAATGAAAGAATGAGTGTGTGGTGGAGTTTATAAGGGAGATGGGTTTTAAAGGTCAAGGATGGAGGAAAGGGCAGAGGAAGCAAAGAGGGGGAGGAGGAGGAGGGCAAGTTGGAAAGAGTCGGCACGCGAAGATGGGGAGAAGAAAATGGTGGAGTGGGGAGTCTAAATAGATGGGGGGAGAGTCCAAAGTCAGATTAAAGAAGGGTCAAGATTAGAGGAAAGCTACCACGGAGGTTCTTGATTTCAAGAAATCGGCTATGTTGTGGTACATTCCGTATTTGCAATGCTAGGTACAAACTAGAAAGGACCTTTTTTTGGAGTAGTACTGCCTTCACCAAATAAAAAGTGAAATCAAAAGAAAATATTGTGAAGTTCAATGGTGTGACATAATCTTTGCCACTATTGAGAAGGTGGTCTTGGTAGGTATGATTATTATTATTATTTTTTTTTTTTGTGGATATTTAAAGTTAAGGGGGTTTCCCACTTGGAATTAACTTCTTAGTTCTTACCCATTTTTGTTGAACATAGATGTCTTAACCCAATGGAATAGATGCTTGATGGTTGTTTAGTTGTTTGATCACATAGTGAACTTGGGAAAAGGTTGAGTTCGTCTTCTTATTTAAAATTTTGCAGACAATTGTCAAGTATAGCTTAGGAAAATAATTGATTCATACTGTATTTTCAATATTGTGAGTCAATCTTTCATCATCAATTTTCAATGATTTAATTCAGTTTTGCCCTTAAAGTCACTTGAAATGCCAAATACAAGATGATTTGTTTGTCTCTTCACATAATTAAATCTCAACACATGCATAAGAAAAAAGAAAAAAATGTACATAACTCTTGTGGTTTCCCTAACATTTTCTTAAGCGGCTAAGAAGAGCAAAACATAAGTGAGACCAACATAATGTACAAATTACACAAACTTATTAAGAATTGAATAGTTCATAACAAAATTAGTAATGATTTAAAGTGAAATTACATTTGAAAATTGTATACACGCCCGTTTACTCAATAATTACTAAACAGTATGTATAAAACGTCGATGCTATGTATCTCAATAAGTCATTCACTTGATTTGGTTTTGCTCGACTACCTTGCATATAGATCTCCCTATTACTCATTTCCTACATCTAATTTACACATAAAACCCTCTTCTAGATCATAATCCCAGGTCAAAGAAAACCGAGTAATTCATATAAACCATTCCCCACCTTGAAAATCATATACAGGAGAAGATCTATATTCTAATAGTCAACGTGGCAAAGGGCTCGTTCTTATACTATTGAATCAGATTGGAACAAATCAAAGAAAAAACCCTAACTTCGCCGATATTAAACCACGTAAGTTCCAAGAAGGAACCGGACAGTACACATGTGGCGCCTCCGGGAAATTGTACCTTCCTCGGAAAAGGACAAAACCTTGATTTCTGGAACGAGTGCCCGTACTTGTGGGTACACAACTGACAAATTTTGATTTTAATATTGTCAGGTGATTTTATTTGCTACCATAATTTTTTATGGTATATGAGACCACCTCATCACCTCCGCCATTATTTTTTTCTTTCTTTCTGTTGGAACTGCATGTGTTAAGAAATTTAACCAACAATATTAGGAGGAAAAAGAAAAGAGAAGGAAATAAATTTAACCAAAACTCGTAGTGTTGTATTAGTATTACTATGCCTAAACGTGTGTAAGGAGTTTGATCACGTATTTCATTTGCATTTATTCATTCGGCTATTGGTTGTTGTGTGTGCCTTCTTTTTAGGGAAAGATATGAAAATGATTCAAACCTAAAATTAGGAAACTTGTAAAGAAACTGTGTGATATATTGAGTTATCAGTCAATTGCCACGTAAAATTGAGCATAGTTTTCCAGAGCCTACTGATCGCGAACTGTATATCAATATAGAGGATCATAAACGGTTGGAAAATACTTGTATATGAGCTAATGTATATGACTATATGCGTGTACGGGCTCTTCCTTTCTTGCATATTAATCACAGTATAAATATATGATCATAACTGTTCAAAACTTAAATTGATCGATAACAATCGTTTCTACAAAAATTAATCTAAACAAAAATCGTTTACTCACTCCAACATTACATTGAGCAAAGAAACAATTATTGCAAAATTGTTGACAGTTTTGAGGAGCCGAATTCAGACCAAAATCTAATAATCAACGCATGTATGGTTCCACTCTCTAGTGAAATATCCCAAAGCATGAAGATTCAAACGGTCAGACCGTACGGTCGGTACCGTACAACTTGTGCCGCTTTGCTTAGTCAAGTCCATCGCCAAATTTGATCTGATTACTCCCAAACACGCAGGGCCTACCTTGCTACGTGTATGAATCTGGGTGCCTCTGCGGCGTGGGTTTTTCTACAAGGGAGGGCATCATTGTCTTTCCCATTCTAGGGTTTTAGTATTTTTTTTTTGGTGGTCCCTTCTTCTTCTAGAGAATTTAATTAGTTGCAAGCTACTGTCCAAATAGCTGGAAGTGATCTTTGGAGGTCTCCCCTCGCATTTCTAGACTCCATCTTACACGGCATATCTAGTGTGATTTTGTGTTTACACCCTTGGGTAGGTACACAAGGATTGTCTAGTTGTAAGTCTACAGGCTAGGATCGAGTTGTTCACAAGTCAAGTAATTATTTACCCCTTAGGATCGAGCTGTTATATAGAGATTTCGTGTTGCTTGAGATAATTACATGTATCTTGTCTCGCAAATACAATTTCAGTGTTCTCATATATTCAGAGAAGAAAATCAGGTAGCATATGCACTAACAAACTTCGGCTTAACTTCTTCAGGCTGGGTTTATTGGGACTCAATCCCCCAATTCCTTATGAATCTATGCCTTCAACTCGGTGTACCTCATTTTCATTTTCTTCACTAAATTACTTTCATTTTCAGTGTTGCTCTTTGTTGTAGGATATGTTGTTTTGCTCTTTGTTTGAAGGGGATTTGTTAAGCCCTCTTCCCTTCTATACTCCTGAATTTCTTTTTTCTTGTAGGTTATGTTGTTTTGCTATTTGTTTAAAGGGGATTTGTTAAGCCGTCATCCCTTATGTACCCCTGACTTTCTTTTTTCCTAATAAATGGAGTTAAGCTCCTTTTAATAAAAATTAAAAAAAAAATACCCCTTAGGATCGTTTTTGCTTCAACAAGAGCTAGAAGCACCTCCAAATTACGAAAGAAATTTAGAAAATTTCATATAAGTTAATTATTTTCTCGATTCTTCCACATAAGTCTATCTTAACATTTTTATCTATATAAGTCAACTTTAATTAAAAGTATTCAAAAAATATAATAAATAAAATATGTTTTGAGAAATACCGATTAAAAGAAACATATATACGCTTTTGATTTTTAAAAGTTTTGGTAAGGCATCTAAGAATTGAAGCATTCCAAACTGCAGACCCGTCGTTCATCGATCATCTGAATAGGAAGCTGGCCGAAACCATCTAATATACTCATAGAAGTTCCCTAAAATACATTATTATCGCATCGTAACTTTGATTTATACCATCTATAGATGACGTGATTAATAAGATACATATCCCGATTAGCTCTTCATCACTCAGCAAGAGATTTCAAGGACCATAGAATCAGAAGTTGCATGTCATAATCCTTATTTATGGCCAGAATTAACATTTCGTGACTAAATATCCTCAATTATAAAGCGTACCATCATTATATATAAATCAATTCTCTCTTTAATTTCTTCCACTTTTTCAAGATGGGACTCAAAGAACAAAATAAAACGTTATCTTCGTCCACTTTTTTACATTCTTTTTCATACTTGTGGGACATTGGAATACAGTTTATTTTTCAGCTGGATACCACCTATAACCTAAAGCCAAGATCATAGATGAGTCTAGCTAGTGGCAAATCATTTTCTAATTTTACTGTATCTGTTTCATCTAAGAGTTTGCTTCCAAAAAAGAAAGAAGAAGATCGATCGTATCTATGACAAAACTGATGCTTCATGACATCGGGTCCCCTTTATATCTTTGGGAAATGATGAATGCATCTAATTTGTTACGATCGTCGGACATTTTGAAGATCACACTTTAAAGGTGATCAAAATGATAAGAATACTTATCCTCTCTCCCACGCAAATGCATATCACTTTCATTCCCCATTATTTTGTTGGTATTAAGATTCTGTTTGTGCTCATCACAAGAATAAAATTCTGACTATCGTTAAAGTTAACTACATGCATTGCTAAGTCGACCCTGTATGTGTTTGGTGAAGCTAATTTTCTTGCCAATGCATGTTGTAACTTCCTGTGATTGTTCTATGAGAAATGAGAAATGAGAAATGAGAGATGTATGCATGGAAAGCACCAAAGCAACCCCTGCCATATTTAGATCATGCTTCTTAATCCAGGGCATCAACCCCAGAAGACGAAAATCATGTCTGCTAAAACCCGAACCAGATCAGATTAATCATCCCTTAATCTAAAAATGATCAAAGCGCGCAGTTTCTTACTTAGATTTTCGCTTGTCGTTTCCAGCCAGCAAGAAAACACTCGTGTGCGTGTGTTGCTCTCTACTGCAGTTGTTTTGTTGCTGAGTACGTACGTATATGACATTACCTGAGCTCAATCTATACTAATCCACTCGACGTAAACCCTAAACTACGGTGTCGTGTATGTTTGGGTCTCCGTTCGTACGGACAGTACCAAACTAATTGTATAATGCATTATGCATCTCTTGCCGGCCTCGTGATTATGATCGCCACCTATTCCTACACAAAGTGACAAAACTCTAGTTTATTGCTTGCACGCTCAATTAGTAGTGATCATCTGGTTATAATTAACCATGTTTAGGGATATGATTACATGAATAATATTGGTTTGGGGGTGCGATGCTGACTAGCCTGGCCTGCTCATAACCCTAAAATAATTTAGTTTGATCGAGACAAATTTGGGTCCGTACAGACCACGGTGGTTTTTGTGTCCAATGCTTCTCTTGGAGACTAGACAAATAGACAAGTCTGTAGCAAATACATCTAAACTGTACGTAAAAAACAAAGCACAATTTGCAGAGGTTTCTTTGTCTTCATCAGGAGCTAGCATAAACAAATCTTTGGCTAAAGAAGAAAGATGATTGAATGGCTTTTGCTTAGTTTTATTCTTGGTGGATGGTTGAATCTGTGATGGACGTAACTTTGAAATAAACGACTATTCGAAATTTCGAATAGATCACAATCACGTACTGCAGTTAGAATAGACACCGCGCTCTTCTTGTATGGTACGTACCTTAAGGTACAATTTGACCTCATCATCAAACAAAACAAGAGAACGTAGAGTTTAGATTCGTAAGTTTGAGTCTACATGTTAGAATCAAAATGTTTAACCACATACAGCAGGCACGCAATAATTTTAATAAAATTATGATAGACATTATTTAAGCAACGATCGATCTTGACGTAACTTTATAGTATGAGCAAATTGTATTAAAATCAAGAATTGAAGGCGGTCACACCAACTATTTATTTATATAGTCCATGCATGACCTGGTAGAGAAGCTAACAGATGGTTTTGTTTACCAAAAATACAAGTTGTTGTATTTTCAGATCGTCAAGCTCTCTAGAACTGCGACTTATTAGTCGAGGCCTCCATCGTAAGTGGTCTGTCAAGATAGACTTATCAAACTGTAGGTATGATCTTATCTAGAAGTGATTACTGAAAATGTTGATCGATGTAGAGTTGGTGATGATGTTTACTTCAATCATCAATAACCAAATACAACGAATTAGCGTTTGTCAACGAGCCACTAGCTAGGGTAAAAGCAAGGTTTTATTCTACTTAATTTCTTGAAGAATCTCATATTTCGTCTAGGTAGTTACTTGATTGTTTAGTTAAGGACTTGGGGAAGACAAAACCCCTAGCTACCAATATTGGTCAACGTTCATATAGTAATTATACGTTGCGAAATGTTTTGTCTTACATGTATGTATACATACAATGATACAATTTATGCTAACATACTCTACAGACTGATATGATCCCAAATATGAACACAATTTTTTCAAATTCAAACTTCTAATTAATCACTTTCAGACGAGGTACACATCTTGTTTAGAGTTTAGACTACCCTTATTTTGGATGAAATCTAGAAGAATACGCATGATGAACTTGTGAAATTCGTTTGTAAATATGTTCTATGATTATGTAATGTCGTTCGGTGATCGATTAGAATGTATGTCACTTTCTACATGAATGGAGAAAAAAAATTTGGACAATTGATTAAGTCGAGTATGCCTGTGATGATTCATGCACAAAATCGCAAAAGAAGTACATTTAGATTAACGAACAGACTTACTGATGTCCTTTCTACCTTTATCTTTTCTTTTCGTAAGATGCATAATTCATTAAGCAGACAAAGCAAAGTCCCAGAAGAACCTGCAAATACAAGATGAAGCTAAGTTTCTGCAGCACAACTCAGACAGTAAGAGTGAAAGGAGAAAACGGAGCTCAAAAGACCGAGGAGATCGAGCTCATAGCTTCCTCTATAGTCAGGAAAACCAAACCAAACCAAATCACAAGCTGAATTTGGCATTCAAATACATCCTTTCCTATATCGCATTGCACACATTGATACATGTTGTTGAGAATCGAAGACATCAAATTGTTTTACACAGAAGTTCGACTAGATCGAAACTACGCAGCGGCCCATAACCTCTGCTATGCTAACCCAACACATCAGCCCAATATTACCATACAAGATTATACCCCACGTCATCAAGATTGCCTGGGTCCCATCTCTCCAGTCAACGACCTCGACGACCCAAATCAACGGCTCGCAACCACAACCCACACCAGATCTCCACCCTCCATTCTCCTCCTCAGAAGGAAAAAGAGAAAGCAAAGCAGAGTGAAGAACTCTCAGAATTCAAAACTCGAAATCTGAAAAATGTATGCGTTTTTTTTTAACTGTAAATAACTGAAACAAACACTCGTACTGGGATCAGAGAGAAACCACCACACAAGTCAAAACGGGTCGACCCGGGATCCGAATTAGAGATCCAAATGACGGATTCGAGTCTGGAGCTCCAGGAATCGGGGTGGGAGGAGCTGAGGCGAGAGGCTAGGAAGATCGAGGGCGATCTTGACGTCAAGCTTTCTTCTTACGCCAAGCTCGGAGCTCGCTTCACACAAGGAGGAGGTTCATTTTTTTTTTTCCTAATTTTTTTTTATGTAATTTGTTGGTTTTTGAATGGAAGATGTTGATTGCTTGGTTCTGTGATTTGGGTTGTCTTCAATTTTGGGTTTTGGTGTGTGCATTGCGTTTTAGATTGGTGGGTTGTGATGGGTTTGGTGATGCAAATCTGGGTTTTAGTGGTAGGGAGGAGAAAATGGGGGTATGACCCAGTTGCTAAATCTGTGTTTAGTGCTAAGTAGGAGGAAATGGGGGTGACCCAGTTTCATAGTTCTGCATATTTAGCATCAGAGGTTGTAAAGGTGCATACTTTAGTGACAGAGTTTAGTGTTCCTATTTGGTTGAAGTAGAGATCTTATGCACTGAATGTACTAGGTTAGAGGATGAGTATTGTGGTGATTGGTTTTTTGACTTGGTTTGTGGTTCGGCGTGGTTTCGATTCTTTGTTGACTGCATTGTGCTGAGAGGATAGTGGTTTGGGGGTTTTGTTGTGGTTGCTAATTCTGTTTCTTTTGGATCTTTGCTGATGATGAAGTTAGCATAGGACAAATGAAATTTAGAAGACCATAGCGAACTAGAATTAGTTGATACTTAGAATTGTTACGCTTTTAGTTTTAGGTAGGTTGCAGTTTGCATCGATGGCATTGCGTGAACGATTAAGTAATCAAAATCCATCTTTTGTATAGTTTCTTACTCAAAGCTTCTCATTACTAATTGAATAAGTAAATGAACTGATAATGATGAAAACAGTTTAACTTCTTAGTCATTGCATGACAATAGAGTAATTGCTGCGGAATGCAGGCTAATACAAAAACCGGGTCATCTTCAATCACTAAATTTTGTTATGCTGCTATAATTTTTAGCTTAATATGGGACTATCAACCACTTTGTAGTTGAAACATGAAACTATATGCAATAGAAGACTGTTCAGGACGTCTACCTTTAGCATAATATAAAATTTTCAAATCAGGTTATGTGGAATCTGGATCACCACCTGTGGGGTCCAGCAGGTCATGGAAGTCTATGGAAATGGAAATCCAGTCTTTGCTTGAGAAGCTATTGGATATAAATGATTCAATGAGCCGATGTGCTGCTTCTGCTACACCAGCTACTTCTGTTACTCAGAAACTAGCAAGGCATAGAGACATACTTCATGAGTGTACTCAGGTTTGTCTTTCTTTTACTTTTCTTTTATTTATAATTTTCAAACTTCTGTAATTATTATTATTATTTTTTTTTTTGCTCTATTCTTCTGCCTCTTACTGCTAGCTTTACTTAAGAATTGTTTTTGGAATAGATATTTGTGGAGATAGTAGTGTTTACTTTCCTCAGCCTAGGATTAGGATATACCATCCATATACTATGTTTGCTACATGACTTCAAGAATGGAATGACTGTTTATGACCAAACTCACTCTTCTTCTTAAAAGAAGAAGATCAGAGGAATGAAAAGGTTACCATTAAATTTCACCAAAAATGTTTTTACATCTCACCATCTCTCCTCAGCTTCCTATGTGCTAATTATAAAAACAGAACAACAACATAACTTGTGAAATGGTGGATTTATATGCTATCAGAAGTAGTGATGGTTTTGAACTTTCCATTCTGCGTCCAACTCGTCCTGGTGTCTTGATCACTCATCATTCAGCTAGGACATGTTGCTTACTACCATTTTGCGTCCAACATTACTAGGACATGTTGCTTGCTACCATTTGGCGTCCAACATAACTAGGACATGTTGCTTGCTACCATTTTGCGACAATTACAATTGATTTGATGTGCATGCAAAGCTTCCCCAAGTTCTTTCTGCTTGTTGCTCGACTAAGAGTCTAAGATGCAACTTGCCACAGCTTTCTATCTCCCACTGTTTGTACAAGGATGATGAGTAGTTGACTTTATTTTTCTTAGAAAACAAAATGTTTTATTTATACCTACACTGCTTTATTTTTGTTATATGTGTTTTACCATTTGAGAAATTAGAACGCTAGTGAAATATTTTCTATTAAGCAACTGGTCATATATCTGTAGGAGTTCAGACGGATCAAAGGCAACATAAATTCATTGAGGGAACATGCCGAGCTTCTGACTTCTGTCAGGGATGATATTAGCGAGTACAAGGTGATTTGATCGAAACTCACATATTTTACCTTTATTTTTCTCATTCATCTTTATTGTTGGAATATGAAGTTTATTCTAAATTCTAGTTTGTTTGACCTATCTTCTTGCAGGCATCTGGGAGTATGTCACCAAGAATGCAAATACTACGGGAGAGAGCTGCTATCCATGGAAGCGTATCTCATGTAAGTTTAACCGCTATGTCCTGATTATATATTTCAGATTTTGAACTAGGAGACTTCCCATTCTGCATTTTCTAAAGAACAATTTCTTTTCGTTTATTTTTAATTTATTTTATTTGTTAATCCAAGGCTTATTTAAGCTTAATATGTGGATAAACAATGCGGATGAGCTTTCTTCTACTTTATAATTCCTTCCTAAACCTTGGTCAAGACTGATGCAGTTCTTGGTCCTTACTAGCAAGTGACTTTTAATTTCAAAGAAAATTCTGATCTGTTGCAATTTAAACATATTTGGATATTGAAGTGTTTAAGGAGCAACTTAAAATTTAATAATCAAAGAATTTCACCAGTTAGGACTGAGAGTCAGTACAGACTGAGAATAAGATTATGAAAGAAGTTCAAGATGGTTACATCAGGACCTATTAGAGAAGGATAAAAAAGAAAAGATGGGTAGATGATGTAAGAGTAGCTATAATTGCTCACATAGTAGATACGGCTTACATGCCGAATTTTGTCCTTGTAGCTGGAATAGTTGGATAGGAACTATGGTTAAGCATACTCTTATAAAGTTATGTTGCATCTAGGTCTGTAAATAGTTGTGATACCTAAATTTTCGGTTCTTTTCTTTATTTTTATGATCCCTTTTACATATTTTTTCTGCCCACCTTCCCGCATTTTACTAGAGTTGGTTCAGATCAGAGTTTCTGGACCTGCAGCTTCAGGATGTGATTTATGTTGATTTTTGTGCCTTCAATATGCAACCTTTATTCACTCATATATTTATTTTTCACATCCAAGGAAAACCAAAATGGAACCTTCTTGGAGTGTTCAATTGGTTTCCACTTCACACCAATTATGTTTGGAAGTCATACAGAACCATTACTGTTAGATACTTTGATATTTACAAAAAGGAAGCACAGCCACTCAAATAGAGTAGTTATATAAGGACTTGTATGAAGTCTTGCATAATAAAGCATGTGGTCTCAGTTCCAAGCAAAAACACATGGTTGAGCAGCCAATTTTCGTACTGAAGTTCTAAACTGATATCAAAAGTTAATTTTTCTAATCCATTTTAGGACATTGCGACTTGTTTTCATCTACTGTTGTAGATCCTCCTAATAGCTATCAACAAGGTGGCAGTTATTTTAAATATTACCGGTGCTACCTTGTCTTTGACATGTGCTGTTTCTTTATCCGGTAGAAGATCCCAGGTCATTTCACTAATTATAAAGGTATAAAAATATACCCATGTTATTAAGTGGGGAAAAAAAGGGCATATGTTAGCCATAGTAATGCAAATGCTCTTTCTCTCATCAACTTTGTTGATGAATATCATATGCAATGGTTCCCATGGTGGGGCATGGGCACAAACAGGACCAATGCTGGGAATAGTATGGGACTGACTCGATGACTAGCAAGATGGAGATAGTCCCACATTAATTCCAGGATCAGTGCAAGGGAAATCAGTACTGGGTTCAAGCTAAAACCATATCCTTTGCTATAGTATGTAATGATGACATATTGAAAAAATAATGCTATAACTTGCTCAGGTTTGGAATGATACTTACCTCTACCTGCAACGTACAATGCTTGAAGCAGTCTGTATTTCACTATTTATAGTGCGGGTTCATTACACTGATTTGAATATTCCAATTCTTTGAATACTGCATTCACATGTTTCCTTTAATTGAAAGTTGGTAGTGAATCTTGTCTCTTTTGACAATTTGACTCATGAGAGAAATGTCTTCAGTGATCCATATGTTCATGCTTTTGTAGATAGATGAGGTGATTAGTCAGGCTCAAACAACAAGGGCGGTCTTGGGCACTCAAAAGGCGATGTTTGGAGATGTTCAAGGAAAAGTGAAGAATCTAAGTGACAAGTTCCCTGTTATCCGTGGCCTACTTGGTACTATGCTATACTAAACAATCTCCTGTTCTGTTTCATTTCTGATCCAACATATTATTCATTTGCTTCTACTCTTCACAGGCTCAATTAAAAGGAGGCGATCAAGAGACACAATTATTCTGTCTGCAGTCATTGCAGCTTGTACCTTGTTTCTTATCATCTACTGGCTTTCAAAATAGATATATAAATGATATATTGTTACAGAAAATTATAAATGATGGTATCTCTCTACTCTCTAGGGAATTTTGCATATGTAATTTCTTGGAACCAATTGAGTTCTCTGTTTCAATAGTTTTGGGTACCTACTGGTGCTGTTCCAATCAATTACTTTTTGGCTTCTAAATACATTTACCATTTAGTTCTCTGTTTCAATAGTTTCTGGTATTTGTTGGGACCAATTGAGTATCTGTTTCACTAGTTTCTGGTGGTACTTATTCTGGGTGCTGTTCTGACAAATATCTGTTGGTTTCTATATACATTTAGGGACTAGTTTTGATCCGAGTTGATGGTCACCCCATAATGGGAGATAAACTCTGCTTGTCTCGGCTGTGACCAAACCATCAATGGTGCAAAACCGGGGGGTGACTGAAATGTTTTTTTTTATTAATTTTTTTTAAGTGAAAGAAAGATCTGTATAAATGAGGACTCTTATATGAGTCTGTTACAATCATGCTGAAGGACATCTAATTGCAGGTGGTTCTTCTATCCATGTTACATCAGACACGGCCTCATATCTCATTGCAGCTAAACGATGTGCAACTGCATTACATAATCTGGGGTGTGCTGTATTGTGACCCCTTGCCAGAATTTCCAGCCTTGTTGGATATCCACTATTCCACCATTAGCTAGCAACCTTGAAATCTGAGGCTGTAGCTTCAGAAATGGCTCCCATACAATCGCTTACGATATTCACATTAGAGAGCTGTAGGGAGTGAAGTAAGTTCATACCTTCTTTTATGGCCAATAATTTACACTGTTTAGGGGATGCAGTGTATGCAATAGAACACATAAAAGAAGCCATGAATTTTCTTCAGAGTTGCTCACAATTCCTCCAATACCTCCCTTGGTGTGATTTGGAAGAAAAGCAGTATCTACATTTAGCTTAAAAGCTCCAACCTCAGTTGGTATCCAAGTCTTTTGCTCTGGCCTCTTTGTAGTTTTGAGAGAAACTCTAGCTTTCTGAAACTCCTCCAGCCATGCCATAGTGCTGAGCACAATATCTTGCGCAGTTCTGCCTTTACCTTTCCACAGAATGTTGTTCCGATTGTTCCAGGCTGCCCATATGAGCATTAGTAATTTAGCTAGCATATCATAATGTAGCTTCTGCAACATATCAAGTAACCATTCCTTGAAGCAAATGTTAGGATCCATTGGTGATGAAAATCCGACAAGGAGAACCTGTAGCATGAGGGGACATTGACAAAAGAGATGTGTGGTGTCCTCAATATGATGGTTGATATGAAACAACTTAAGAGGCCCTTGGTACTCTTTTAAGAGTGATCTTTCTCTAGTGTGAAATGTGTTTTTGGTAACTAATTATGCAAAAGTATGGTACTTGTGTTGGAATGGGGGGCAGCTGCACCTCTTCCATACAAGATAGCTACGGTATAATAACTGTATAAGTGAGAGAGAAAGTAGATCTGCTCCCCCTTCCCTTTCTTTCTTGCCTAGATTTAGATCTCTCTGGATCTAGATTAAAGACTTGAGAGTTGGGAGGTGTTCTCTTGGCCTCTTCTCTTCTTAGTCCCTCGATTTGATTTCATTCTCACCTCAGTGGTGCTTTTACCCATTTTCTGTCGTCATTTTCTGACATATGTTCAGCTATAGATGACATTGTTCCTCCCTATTTTGCCGATCAACGAAAAACCTTTTCAAATCTGGAAACCGCCATCATCCCCCTCACCCAACCTCACATGAGCTCCCTCCATCTACCAACGAAAACCACCTCTTCAAAGTAAGATTGATCACTTACAAAGTGGTTTATGGGTGCTCATGCGTGGGTGTTCCACCCCCCTTCCCCATTCACCGTCGTTTTTATTCTTTATTTAAGGTTTTTGTCCCAATTCGGTGGCCTCAATTCCCTTTTGGATCGAGTCTCTTCGGTGGAGAAGAGAAAGCTATTATGTGGTGCAGATTCCTCTCTTTCATCCCCATTTAATTTGGTATTGACAGGATTTGTGTTGTTGGATTTTCTTGGCAGCGGTTTATCGGTCATCATCGCTTTATTACATTTGGCAACCTCTTGGTCACTGGCGGCAGCGGCGGCAACATGTTTGTTTTTTAGGGTTACCCTCTTTTACCTTTTCCATTTGAACTGGGTTGAGGGTAATTTTCCTTAAATTAATTCGAAATTGGGCATTCTTAGAGCCCCTCTAATAGGTTTACTCGTTTCATTAATACTTTTATCGGTTTCTGTTTTATGGAACAATTTTGGTCAGTGCCTAACACCCGAACCGTTGAAACCGAGTCCACCCCTACCATCGACCACCGACTCCGGTGTTCGGTCTTTTCGCCAACCCAAAATGTGAGTGATAGGTATTTTGCTTCCCTGATGGATAGTCCATGTGGGTCTTGTTTTGGTAGCAGTCCAAAGTGGTTAGAGCCTAACCAAATCAATACCCCACCCCATGAAATATATCTGTTAAGGTAATAATTATAAGGCGGTGCTAATCTAGCATTCCATCACACACAGCCTTTAAACATTGAACTGACTCTCTCACATGTCTTGTTGAGTCAATTATAGTATTTTAGCACATATTAATTCGGAAACACCTAGATAATCTATGGAAATCGATTGGCCTTTTGCTACAATTTTTTGTTGTTGAAGGGACACAACGTTGAAGCAATCAATCCTCCAAACCCCACATGATAACCAATATATGAATGTTGGGCAAGTAATTTGGTCGAGTTTGAATTCATGTCATTAAGACGAGGAACAGTGGCAGACCATGTGTTCTTCATGTATAAGAATCTTGGAGTCTGAGGGTCAAACTGCAAAGGTATGATGAGTGATCCAACAAATGGAATTTGGTTTGAGTTGAAGGGACGTCGGCCATTAAGGTCACAATTTTGATCAGGAAAAACCACTGTGGAATGTCAAAACATCTGCTGTACATCTTCAGCTTTGTGTGTCAAGGGAGGGGTCACTACAGAGAGTTAGCAGTGTTTCTAATTTGAAAATCTAGAACACAGTTTCTTGCTGTTCATAACTGTTCAATGATAACATCCATAGATTTCAATTCTGTTCACTTTCTCACCCACAGCAGCTTGGAATCTCAGAATATGATCAGTTAATCATCATTATTAAAAATATAACTTTGTCCGAAATCAAAATACCCCTACCACCTACTACTTCACAGTTCTGCACGTAGTATCACATCAAAGAATGCTACCATAATCAAGTGTCTGTCGTTAATATTTTTGGGTTTTGGTTTATATTTCATAGAGATCGACTTAATTTCATTTAGACTTTGGTTTATGTCATCAACCATAATCAACGTACCACTCTTACTTTCATTTAGAGTACTGAGAATAGATGCACGGGATAATATTCAATCAGTAGTTTTCATTTTTCTTTTATTGAGGGTTAGGTTTTCGTTTTATGTGTTCGCCATTTCCTCCCGTATTACTTCCCTACCATCTCATCTCTTCTTCCATCTTTTTAAGGCAGCTGCCCTCTATCTCTTTAACCAGAAAACAAAAGAAAAAAGAAATGTTAACCATAAGTCCATAACTATATACATAGACATAAAAAAACACAAACCCGTAACTTTAATTTAAAAGGAAAAATGGTCTGGCAGAGATGAGTATCAAAAAACCATAGGTAATAGGTTCAGGGTTAGAGCTCCTTTCTTGTGAGTTGTGACTGAGAAATGAAGAGGGAAACAGAGAGATACTAATTAATTAAAATAAAAAAGAAAACTTGTTTCATTATGTAATGTATCAGCTATAGCAAGCTAGCTAGGCTGAGGAAGGAGTACCGGGTCCGGTGTGGAACCTGGAAATGAACCCAACAGCATTGCAGACTACAGAGAAACAATTTAAAGGAGCGAAAGCTGCTAGCTAGTAGTACTGTGCATAAGCAAACAAGAACGGTATCTTATTTTCATGTCTTCTGCAACAAGCCCTAAATATTACAGCTTGGAAGTTACTCTCTCTCTCTCTCTCTCTCTCTCTCTCTCTCTCTCTCTCAACAGTAGTAGCAGTACGGATGCTGGTGCTATATATCTCTGGTATTATACATTGAAACGTGCACGCTCTAACTACTACGTACGCATGCTGCTGCTGTCTTCTGGTAATGGACATGCATGCCAAGATAACTACAGCTGTGCAATGTCATCTTTATTGGATTTCTGCACCACCTATTTAGCTGATGAGGAGACTCACAGGCTGCGAGAGAGCGAAAGAATTGAATTCTTCTGAACGTGAAATTGAAAGGTGCCATTCAGCATTGCGTAACACATTGCTAGTACTAGTGTACTTGTGCAGTTGAGCTTTGTCTTCTTGGCCACAGAAAAGAAAACAAACAAAAAATTCTTTGATTTCACCTGAAAAATAAATGGAATGTTGTAGAAGATTTTGATCATTGAAGTACCTATGAGGTGATATGAGTATGTGTGATGTGGGATCAATAATTGATATGCAATGATACATGTACCATCATCAAGCTTGGATCCGGAAATATTACTCTTGCATCATCATAAAATTCTTTTTCTTTTTTTATTTTGATTAGAAGAGAATTGATAGAATTGATAACCAAAGTAGCTACGAACGCATAAGGTGATCCCATTAAGAAGAATTCCACCCGAAATATAAACATCGTCAAAGAAGAATGGAGGTGAGACAATGATACTCGATTTCGAACACCACACAATTCCGAAGACCGTTACTTGAAGCAATGAAAACAAACTTTGATTTCATCAAGGATGGCTCTTGCTATCTTGCATGCATTACTAAAGTCTTCCTTCATACTATTGTTGAAAAAATGAATTCAACATGGAAAAATGAGAATTTCCTTGAAGGTTTATAAGGATTTAGGTCAAACTTCACCGTCTCTTTCATCAGGATAATCGTTTCCATCATCTTCATCATGTTATTGTAAAATGCAAGAACGTACTGTTGGTGAGTTTTTTTGCTCTAGTATTGATGGAATTAATTAATATCACTTTTAATGATTTGAGTGATTCATTATGAAGACTTGATGAAGAGATGAACGATTTTCAGATAAAACTTCATAGCTAATTACTAGTCCATTGAAGATGGGTGTTCTCATCCGACCAGGAACTAGTTAAGATCGAGGTACATTACGACTCATGTCCCAAAATATAGAATTCGTATGCATCGATCGACAAAAAAAAAAGGAAGATTCTTAGACTACCGGCCTCAGGGACACTTGCTACAATTTTAGATTTGTCAATTAAGGTAAATTCAAAAATCAGACAAAAGAAAAAGGTAAATACAAAACTTCAAACCATGAGTTGTTTGCAATACCAAAGCATAGTTTGTTTTTGGGGGGTCAAAATAAAACCTGGTTTGCAAATCACGAGTTTTTTTTTCGTTTTTTTATTCCTTTTTACAAAGAATCAAAACCCCAAAGCAAAATTAGTATTAATCGTATACGTTAACCCCTTAAAAGACCTTTCTTACTACATGATTAAAACAGAAATTTGAGTTTGAAAATTACGAGAAAAAAAAGTGAAGCAATATTGGTGAGGTGTGTATGTCTGAGAAAATAATGAAAATTATAGAGAACCAGTACGTAATGCTAGCTAATTAGTGCTTAACACCTTAACTAATTAGTTTGTAGTAGACTGCAACAAACTTCAGTAATTTTAACTTGAAAATGAACCTAGCGTGGATGCATATATATTTTCTCATTCAGTTTAAATGGCGGAATCATTTCCTGGAGCAATGTGCATGCAAGAATTGCTTTGAAAAACTAATACTTGATTCTTGAAATCAACAAACTACTTTGATGCTATATGTGGCAGTATGGAGGTGGCCAAAAGCCATTTTCATTTATTCTACGCGGTTACCAAACAGGGCCTTGTAATTAATCCCGAGTAGTAACTAGTGTACTGCTGCACAGATCGATTCAGAGAGCGAGACGCAGACATGAGAGGATTGAAGGAAAAAGGCCCTCCAGTGATCTATAACTATATGACCAAAACCTCAACTATTTCAGTGGAAATTTCGATATGGGGGACCTGAGAAAGATCAAAGAAACCCATTTCGCGCATGAAGATCGAAAGTGATGGATTTCAAACTTGTAAGGGAAATGACAGCAATCTTTTGCAGCAAAGTTTTACTTCGCAGTTATCTTTTCTGAGAGCAAAAACCCTCCTCGCTTAGGGTTGGGGCTACAGAGGTAGGAAGAGGCCGTAAAACAACACCCAGAAACCAAAAAAATACAATGTAGTAATTAACTTGTACTATGAAATGATGAAAAGAAGAAAGGTACTACAGCTAGAGGACAGTTTCATTAAAAATAAAATTTGAAAGAACCTATAAGCTTTCTGCGTTTTCTGTGGCATTGTCACTGACAACTACGTATCCCTGTGCATATAGGAGAGAGAAATTTGATGCATGAGTGGTCAAATCCAAAATGCAAAAGCTTTAGTGCCTTTTGTGTGATTGCGTTATTATTGCCATAATAATTTGGTGGTGATTTTCTTACAAGGATCCCGATAAAATTGTAACGAACCTTTTCAAAGGAATTGATGCAATTTATGCTTGTTTACGTTGTTTATCCTCAATTATCCTAGTTTGCTGAATTTAATTAATTAGTCAATAAATCAAGCAGTTGTACGTTAATATTGATCAGAGGAATCAGACTATGATTCTATGAACATCCCATGTTTCCAACAAAAGCAACCGATATTTCTTCAATTTTCTTTCAATCATATCAGCCACACATCTAGAAGAGAAATTGAGATTCATACATATATACTTAAGCTTAACAGGTTTGTTTTACCAACTTAGGCAGAGTTACGCATTTTGTAAAAATTAGTCTGCTATTAAGGTTCTCGAAGTGTCTTGTATGTTCAGTCATGTTCACATAGTCACTGACTGACAAAAAGATTCATGGTCAGTCACCACTAGATTTAAATCCAAGGGTGATGAAAATTATTTTTAAGTAGAGTAGTTTTATTTTCAACCATTTGATATAAATCTAATGGTGACTGACCATGAATATTTTGGTAAGTAATTGACCATGTGAACAGTACTCGTTATATGTTATTATTATTATTTTTTTTTTTGAAGTTCGTTGTTCTCATACAGCGTGTGGATGTTACGTACAAATTAGCTCGAACTTTGGATGGGTGGAATAGATTGAGGGAAAGATTATAGACAAATCTGCCAAACTGGGTGACCGACTAGTTGAGCCAAATTAAAAATCAAAATTCATGATGTATCTGAAATAATTTAGATCAAGGTGCATATAGAATAAAATTTTGATACTAGCTTGTATATATCGATTATGCATCGCTATTTGGAAGATTATCTTTGATTTAGTAGCTACGGTTATTTGTTATTTTTTGTTTTTGTTTTCGCTTTTGTAAAGATGAATGGTAATTTTCTTTTGTTACCGGAATAACACTATTCAAAACTTAAACACCATAATTAACCATCTATGAATTGTTAATCTTGACTACCGGTACCAAAACTAATTACACAAAGTTTCTATGCCATTATATAAACAACTGATTAGTGTCATGAAAACGATTAAACGTTTGCCTATATTGCATGAGGACTTCATGATTTTACTCGCAAAATTCTAAGGAGAAAACAAAGTTCAAACGTGAACCAAATGAACCATCCGTGAATGGTAATTGAGATCGAAGAGGCAGCAATCCCGAAGGAGAATGAGATGCAAAGGTGCATTGTATAATTCAAGGAAAAAGCCAAGGGAAATAAACAGCTGCAGAAGATAGGTGCCTGGTGCTACATGTTTTGGTTTTATCTATAGCTGCCCGAGCCAGCTAGCTAGCTAACTAGAAACTAGTTAACAACTTATAACTCAGTTGACAGCAGCAAAGATTTGATTTTGATAGAGAGAAAGCAGAGAAAGAGTTTTGGAAATGGGAGAAATGGAATTGTAGAAACCCGAGAAAACAAGAAAAGTAAAGGTCCTCTCTTAACTGTGAAAACAACTGGTGAATGAGCCAAAGCTAATCACTCCCATGCACCAGTCCCTTTCTTTCTTCCTCTCCCCCACCTCTGCCGCTTCTGCACACTCTCTCTTTCCATCTCTCTCTCACTTCACACACTTGCACATCCTTTGGGAATGATAACCATACATTTTCCTCTCTTTTTTTCTTTTAGAGATTGAAGAAAAAGAAAATTAACAACTTGTTTATGATACATCACCAACAACTTGTACGAACGAAATATATGTAGCTGAGCTAGCTCCCAATAGATATTTTTATCTCTATTTTTCCATTCCAAAAATAGATAATATTATTACTTTTTGTTGTTCTTCTTCAAGTTCTAACATATTAGCTAGGGTAAAACATATATCTTTGGAAAAATGTTTAAACCCTAAATTTATAAGTTATTATTCATGATCATAGGACACTATATTCTAAACACATCAACTACAAAAGAATGAGGTTCGAGTTGATATGTTTTAGCCTAGCTAATACAAAATACATGCGTTTATCAACTCAAACCTCATTTTTTGTAGTTGATGTACAAATCAGCTCTTTAGAATACAATGTCTTTTGATCATGAATAATAACTTATAAATTTAGGGTATAAACATTTTTGTAAAAACATATAATGTTTTAATGGAACATGTTGTCATCAGTGGTGCATTTGAATTCTAATTTCGAGACAATAGGTAAAAGAATAAGGCTATGATTTTGTTTTTCATTGGGAGTGAGGTAGCAAGTCATATCTCGGTTACGATAACAAGTTATATAGTAATACACTCATCCAGTCAATGTTGGACCGAGGTCCACGAGAGTTTTTAAGCAAATTTAGATTAATCTCCCGGCCTCCCGCTGCAGGCGCACGAACCCAAAGACCCTTCAAACCTGTTAGCCACAAAATAGTAGGAGTTGTGACTCAAATTCTAGACATGGGGGTTTTATACTAGGCAGCTCAACCAGTACCACACTAGGTGGCTATTGTTTGTTAACATTCATAATAGAATGCCAGATTTCTTGTAATATTGATCAATAATTTAAAGCTAAAAAGTGAATACTTCAATTTTGATTTAAATTGATAAATATTACTATTATAGTATTAACTTTGTTTTGATTGAACTAGTAGTATTAACTTAGTACAAGTTTTCTAGTATTCTATTTTCCAGTATCTCTCAAAAAAATAAAAAGAAGCTAAAGTAATCAATTAAAAAAAAAAAAAGAACTAAAATAATTATGAATTTGTGTCAACGTTTTCATACTTCATGGTGCATTATGTAACAACGTCTAATCTATCAGGTGAATTGTTGCTCACTGTTTTAGTTTTTCGCATCTATTAACGACTTGGGGTTCAAATCAATTTCTAGGTTTGTTTTAATTCGTGAAAAATCGAAGAACTAAAACCTAAATGCAGACTCAAACGTAGCAAATTCATTCGATGTACAGAGAAAAGTTTCTGTCAAGCAAGCCAGTAAACTTAATTAGTGACAATAGCTTTGCAATAAACTCAGACCATAAAAAAGATGATTACGATAATCAGCATTTACTGAATTGAGAGAGCAAGAAAACACTTTTAGAGCATCTGTTTCTGTTCCATCTATCCCCAACTATAAGTTAGTGGCATCTCTATCTTCTTTTCTCTCTCTCTTCCCCCTTATAATTCTCTCTCTTCTTCTTGTTGTTGTTCGGTAATAGTAACCCAACACAAAAATCAAGCAGCAGATCAGATCCGAAGGAAGTTTATCTGTCCATCTATCAACTGATCGATCAGTCAATCCCATCAATCAAATCACAATATCAATAATCGTAGAAAGTGAGTTTTAGAAGAAGATATCATTAAAAACAATGTCTGCTGCTGCATCTTCCAACACTGTCTTTTCACCACCGGACCACCTCTCTCCCTCCGATCAGCTCTGCTATGTTCACTGCAACTTTTGTGACACTGTCCTCGCGGTAATTCTACTACCATCTTACCCCTCTTCTCCCTCTTTCTGTCTCTCTCGATCTCTCTTCCTCCCCCTACGATCTTTCTTCAGCTAGTTGTATGGAAGAATTTTCGATCCGATTAGCTTGTTTCCTTTGCTTCATTGTTGTAGTTTCATTGTTCGATTGCTTATATCTGATTTTTGGGTTGTGATGTATGTGTTTAGGTGAGCGTTCCTTGCAGCAGTTTGTTCAAGACTGTGACGGTCAGATGCGGCCATTGCAGCAACCTTCTCTCAGTTAACATGCGGGGCCTTCTTCTTCCTGCTGCAGCTAACCTCGGACATTCTTTCTTCACTCCTCAGAATCTCCTGGTAAGTTTTCTGTCTTTCGTTTGTTCTATAATATCGCAGCATATGTTACTTATCTTAGTTCTAGCTAACTGATTTCTTCATTCCTCATCTCCGGAATATCCTAGCTGCTAGCTAGGTTAGTTCTTGTATATACCTATGTTGGAACAGTGTATAATTGTATGCTGAGATTTTTGTATCTATTTGATGATACAAACCAATTAGTAATGGTGATCTAACGTGCACAAATGTAGCAGGAGGAGATCCGAAACGCCCCATCAAACACGTTCACCAATCAGCCTAACATGATGATGAACGAATCATTTATGCCAATGATTCGAGGAGTTGAGGAGATACCTAAGCCTCCACCTGTTGTTAACAGACGTAAGAGACTATCTTTCATTATGATATTTTTCACCCAACTCGATCATGCCTCTTGCAATCTCTTTCTTTCTTTTGTATCCCCACTCAAATGGCTTTCTGGGTCTATACCTTTTCGTATTTGCCACAATTTGTATGTCTTTTGTAAGTATAGTAGAAATGTGTTTGTTTTTCTGAATCCTTATCGATCACTTTAGCCTTTTTGATAAACAGCAGCCTTCTCAGCCATCTTTGCCAATCACAGAAAAAGTTTGAAAAAGTAGAATCCATGCTTTTGAATTCATGAGCTTACTCTATAACAGTTCCCAAGGTTCAAGTTTAACAGAGAGCTAGAGGCAATAATCTTTTTCAGCTACTTTTTTTTTTTTTTTTTACATTCATGTGTAGCTTTCTTCTTTCACATGTTTTTCCAGAGTCAGTATTCACTCCTCAGTTGTTGCCATATTTCTTCTTCTTTCCATTCTCATAAATGTAAGGCTTACTCTTTTGCTTCATGAGCTTACCCTCTAACAGTCCCCAAAGTTTTCGAAATATTGAAGGAAACATCGAGTCTGTACATGACCCTCATCAATCAAGATCTATATGAAATAATGGAAACACCCTAAATCATGAGAAAATATTTTATAATTCGTATGATCATCGTCCTTGTATCTTTATCCTAAATGCTGCTAGCTATGGATAGCTATGAAAATGAGATTGTATTATCTGTGATTGAAAATTACAAGAAAATAAAAATATGAATAGCCAGCGAAGTGATTATAATGTGTCTGTCTGTTTTTGTCCGACTCTGTAAAATGAATGTGGCCAGCTCCGGAGAAGAGACAGCGAGTGCCATCTGCCTACAACCGCTTCATCAAGTAAGTACTGAATTCATCAATCAACTTCACCCTCCTTCCATCCGTAATTAACTTCATGTTGTAATTACGTACTCAGGTCCTATTTATATCGACGAGCATAAGTATGAGATCCGTTAATATTTCTTATGGTTAAACTGTAGGGAAGAGATACAACGTATCAAAGCTGGAAACCCTGATATAAGCCACAGAGAGGCATTCAGTGCTGCTGCCAAGAATGTAAGCCTCGACAGCTTATTTCCTTGTGTATTTTAGCAGATGGCTAGGGTTTCGTTTCGTTTCATCACTCAACGTATGTTAGCTACTGTTGATAGCGAGCAAGCTAGGGTTCTTTTCTCTGAGTTTGGATTCATGGTTCTTATGAGTTGTTGTTTGACTTTAGATAGATTTCCAGAAGATTTACAGGTTAGTTTTTGTTTTGATGCATTTGTTTTGCTTCTGTTAGTGGGCCCACTTCCCTCACATCCATTTTGGCCTGATGCCTGATCAACCCGTGAAGAAAGCCAATATGCGCCAGGTAAAGATGAACCCTAATTTTAATTGATCCATTTAATTTGTAGATGGAAACCCTAATTCTAATTACCTAGCTCTCACTTTGTAATGTTAATGCATGCATGTACTGGTTGGGAACCCTAATGTTTAATCTTGAATGTGTAATTCTGGGTTTGTGCAGGATGGAGAGGACATGCTCATCAAAGACAATGGATTTTTCAATGCTGCTGCAAATTTGGGCGTCTCCCCCTACTAAGAACAATTTGAGTTTCCTATTTCGTCTGTTTGATGTGGCCGGACTTCAACTACTAGTAGTAGCGAATCTTATGAATCCTAAGCTTCATTATAAGTAGACTCCAAAAATTTGGGTTGCATGGTTAATTATGATACCAGTACTGACGACTGGATCTTGTTCAAGCTTAAGAATTAATTCTCTGTTGAACCCATATTGTGAAAAAAGACTTTTTAAGGAAGATATATCGAAATCGTAGTGTTTATACACTACTTATGAATTATGATCAGTTAATGTAGTAGTAATGATGTTTTTTTTGTTTTTTTTACTAATCTGAGCGTATTAAGGTCATTCTAAGAATCTAAGATCCTTATTGTCTGTGCAGTCCTATAAGTTAATTATAGGGTTAACGTTGTTGGTTTGTTTTAATTTTTTCCCACCAACAGTCTCGTATCATCAAGTAACCAAGAGTTTACATTTGAAATGGTTAATGCCATCAATCAAAAGTGTTAAAAAATTGTAGAATTAGCTAGAATTTGGCATGGATTCAATTTCAACTCCACCTACCTATATGTACTGGCCGTCTGCCACCGCCCCATTAGTTGTTTGAATCTCGACATTGCAGTACTTGTTCCTTAACGTTTTTGGGTATGAACCCTAAACTGAGGGGTATACACAGTTACACAACAGGCATTGTTATTTCTAACTCTGAAGGTTTGCATCTCCAAAGATTCCTTGGGAAAAAGAAAAAAGAATCTCAAAAAGCTAAGAAGGAGCGAGTTTTGTCTGGCTTTTCATGTCCCCAAGCCAAGGGTTAGGCCTTGCTAGGCCTAGGGGTCGGACAGATAGGAACTCGACCTTAACCCCAGCTCATGCTATTGCTATGGACTATCCAGCTATTGATCGGTGTATAGGTGAAGATTGAAGAGTTTATACATATATAGCCGTTGACTTGAGGGGGTTGAGCATGGCTAGGCTTCACCCACTTCGTACTCTCATCAGTAACAGCCATCTAAGTACGTACATATATATGTGCACACAATCGATAAGCACATGTTAGAAATATATATATATATCGCAGTCACAAGACTCACATGTTATATATAGTAGTACTAATTTTTCTCTAAGTCATCCATTTTTTTTTTTTTTAAAAGAATGACGATAAGTCATTTTATTGATCAATAATAGAAAGAAACAACACATACATAACTTATCCTCGTGGGCTACATAAGAAACAAATTATGCTAAAACAACCTATGCAACTCTAGAAAATCCAAAGCAACTCAAATCATTTTAATGTCTCAACTTTAAGATAGACACCTTGATCAATAATGGGTAACTGTCAGAATCATCCGACTTATTAAGTAACCAAAATCAACTACTCATTGCTAGCCTCCTCAGCAGAAAGAGCACCAACAAGATCCTCAATCTTCTCCATCACCGGTTGCTCACCGTCGCAGGAATTCTCACATTCAGTCAAAGCCAGAACTCGACTAGCACCAAAGCTTCTCTTTGCCTTTTTCGGCCCATTCTTAGCAGTGCCAAGCTTCCAAGGACGAACGTTCTCCATCTACTGCTTATTCTTAGAACCCAAAGGCCGACCCACCTTCCTCCTTTTTGGAGGTGACACGATCAGAACTTCATGTTGATGAGGTAGAGCCATTTTCGGTGATAGAGGTAACTAAAGCTACTAGAGCCAGGATCAGCTCGTCTCCCCCACTCCTCTTGAAGAAACTTATATCACCCAAGCTAGTTGCACCCTTCACACCTGCAATAGCCTTATACATAACTAGCTCGACAATACTCTGAGCCTTCTCCACCGGCACCACCACCTTACACACCTTAGAGTTTCCAGGCATAACCCGAAACATACTCAACTGAGCCTCCAAAGTAGCAGCCGTGACCCTAGGAAGTGAGAAAGTGAAGGAGGGTTGGTTAACACTTTGAGGAGTCTCCACTAAGCCCACAGAGGCTACTAATGATGAACCGCTCCCTAGAAACCAAACCACTGCCTTGGTTAGGGTTAGGGTTCGGCTTCAGAATCCTCTTACTCGCAAACACCACAGAGTTGATCGCACCACCGGAATAGGGACCAGAGCCCAATACCACCACCTCGGACATGTTCGGTGGTCCACCGCAACCACCTGCACCGTGCTTCAACAAACCACACACTTTGCAAAATCCAAAAACACGTTCATACCTGAATGTGAGATTAGCAGAAGCACGAAGTGACCCGAAATCATACGTGATCGAAGGCTAAAGATGATGGACTTTAAGGATTACAAATTCAAACGGGAGTATCACATGACAACACCAGAACAAATTTGGAACATAAAACTTAACAATAGAAATAAGTGAATATATATGTACCGGGAAAAGGTTATCAATCACAAATATGCACATCCAACTGCTCGTCATTGTCCCGTCCTAGTGCACAGTACCTGCAACCAAACTTTTTCAACGGTGAGCTTTCGTCATGGCTGCTCAATGGAACTTTGCCTTAACTACGTTTGTTAACATTATGTGGTGCACACCAGTATGAAAACATGCTGAAAACCAAATATATAAAGAACAACAAATTTTGAAAAATATTATTTAGTTTCAAATAAATGTGGTATTTGATGGTCGACCCATACTATCCAACTAACCTCAATATACATACAACATGTAAGTGTAGAGAGAGTGTCCATTTATGCCATATCACCTAGGAGCAGTGTCAACCCTCAAACCAAATATATAAAGAACAACAAATTTTGAAAAATATTATTTAGTTTCAAATAAATGTGGTATTTGATGGTCGACCATACTATCCAACTTACCTCAATATACGTACAACATGTAAGTGTAGATAGAGTGTTCATTTACGCCATATCACCTAGGAGCAGTGCCAACCCTCAAAGGATGTCAGACACTCTTCAGTTCATACAACCATTCAGGAGGTTTAATGGATCGAAGCCCAAGGAAGTGGCTATGCTCCTCTCACTCAAGCCATCACTAACATCTCATAAAACGATTATCATTTTTATGATAACCATGAAATTTCAAATATGCATTTACATATAAAACGAAGAAACCACTAATCAAGGGAGTTCGCTTCATCACAATATGATGAACAACGATTGTTTAGCTAATCAGTTGGAAAGAGAAACCTAAACTCAGAGCCTGAAATTTTAGAACCGGTATATATGGAAGCTGAGGCCTCGTCTGAGGATGAGAATTAGAGGAACAGAGGTCGACCAGTTGGAAGTAAGAACAAGCTGCCATATGGGGAAAAGAATGCTCTCCTTGAGGATGCAACCAAGAACTTATCAACTCGGAAGAACCTCATGGGGAGTTTGAACTAGAATAGGGAGAGTGATAACGCTAACCCGAAAGGCAAGGGGAAGGCAACTCTCTAATTAATATTAATTTTCTATTGATAGGCCTATGCATTGTTGTTGGAGCTTCATAAGTTCTTTATTATGTTTCTAGGATGGCTTGTGGATGGCAAGTGAGGCTTAGGGGATGATGTTCTTGCAATGTTTGTGTATGATCACTTAAATGATCAGCTCATATCATCTAGTAGCTAGTAGTTTGCTTTAGTTAATTTCTAGGTTTCTCTTGTTTTTTCTTGCTGGATTCTTGTAAGTTCAGATAGACTTTAGCCTTGATTTAGGGTTGTTCTAATGCAAATAACAGTTATTTAAAGAAAATGTATTAGTTTTTTATTGTACTTAACGTACACGTGAAGAAATATGAAATTATGGTATCAATAATGTTAGTTAGGGAAAATTCTGCTGTGCCTAATGTTAGAAAACCTTCTGAATAACTGTTCTGGGAATGCCTCAATCTCTATTGAAATTGCTACAACATGGTCTGTTGATCCCAGCCCTCAAATAAAGAATGCGACGTCGATTTGCTTCACTACCAGTATCACGTTGTGGTTTATTTGGAAAGCATTTTGTTGATTATGGTTGACATGCAACTATGCAGCTGCAAGTGAACTAGCTATAGGTTGCATGCATATAGAACATCTATGGACTTTTTTTTTTTTTTTTGTAAGTACGGGGTTTTCCTTATCGTATCGACCTCTTTGGACTTTTTGAATCATTGAGGCCAATTGGCACACTCCAATGTAAGAAGGGAAACTTTAGCTCTCTGTTCGGTGATCAGAACCAGAACAAAATGCGGTGGTGGTCAATGAGAACGGAATTATATCCACTGGAGGTGACGATGGTAGGTGGTTTTGGGATCGGAAGAGCAGTCACAACTTTCAGCAGTCAAGAATGATTGAACCTGCTTTACTTGAGAGTGGATAGTGAAGCCTCTTTCGATGCCCTCTGCTATAAATCTATAATGTTACTGAACATGGCTTGTTAGTTATTCAGCTGACAAGAGAGATCGAAAAGGGGAAACACGATCAGAATGCCACACCAGAAAGGCAGAAATTCATATAAGCCAATGTCACGCGGTCTATCGATCTGGTGGCTACTCCATGCATGCTACACTTGGCTCGGGGGGATATAGCACGGTTGGTAGAGCTCCGCTCTTGCAATTGGGTCGCGATTACGGGTTGGATGTCTAGGATCCATCAATTGTCGTCTGTTGTTAATCTGTTTCATTTTTGTAACCAGCTGCATCTAACCCCCGGTTCTCTGATCTTTGGGCCAGTAAGAGCGAACGACAAAGAGAAAGCTTTGATCACATTATGGAAGCTTCAGGAATCAGGACTAGTTGCTTAGAGTCATGCAAGCTTTGTTGTAAGTTAAGTGGCGTTCAGTGATGGAGGTTGTCATGCTTATGTTGTTTTCGGAGGGATTTACTCATTTTGCCGGGAACGAAGCGCTGGACCAGAATTATATATTAGTGTGTATAATGGAAGGGAATGGTCATGTCTTTATTCCTTAAATTGATGACTTTTACAACAAATTTAAAACCACAAAAGCAAGTTCATCATTTTGTTTCCACTATAAACCACTACAAGATTAGATGTATGAAAAAACATAGAAACTGTGGAAAGCGTTATAAAGTCTGGACTTTGTTGCACATTGCTCTACATAATAGTCGTTTCATACTTGGAAGCATTCACATATAGCATTATCCCAATGTGAAGTGGTTGCTCTGGAGTCAGCTGGGACCAGACAACGAGCAAGGATTGGGAAATTAGGTCACTATCCATTACTACTTTAAAAATCACAGGTGCAGATATTTGGAGCTTTAAAATCAGAATGATCATATCAAATAGAGATTGTCTAGGCACCAACCAGCTTTCTAAGGCTTGACCATAATTTAGAATCAATAAAAAGAGACAAACTTCAGGCCCTAGTTGCCCTTCTAGTACGAATGCGTATGAATAAACAATAGTCACTGGTCATCAATCCAAGACTATGAGCCCCAAAGGAAATAAGGAAAAAAAGAAAGAGGAAAAACAAAGCCAATGCAAGAATGAAACTATGAGCAGTGCGCCTAAGCTAAGGTTGTTTGATGTTTAGAAAGGTAAGTAGTTTTCATCAGCAATCAGCGTATAGAAATTTTCTTTACCTACACTCCTAAACAACAGAAGAGAACGCAAAAGTGTAGCATATTAAGTCTACGAACTAGCACTACAGCTACTTAACAGAATTTATCCTAACATTCACATTCACATTACAGAGGTATCGAAAAGAGGCCACTTTCAGATAATCCAGATCAAGCATGTATTTGTAACATAACATTACAATTGAAAGTCAGAAGGTATTTGTTTTCAATGGCATAACCAACTAAGATGCACAACTTGGCAGTGTATATGTGTTTAAGCCAAAAAAGAGACTAGAAGTCTAGAACAAAAAGGGTTCTATACAGTTGGGTTAACATAGGTCTCAACAGAAATCCATATACAAAGAAAAACCAAAATCACTAACCAGGTAGCATGTATCACAACAGGGGTGGCAACGACATAGTTACTGCGGGTGAAGCATATATAGAAGTCAAATATCTTCAAAGAGTTTCCTTAGTGAGCATAATAATTGATCCATCCTCTAACTTTTGAACTCCAAGCTTCTAAGATCAAAAACAACATCATGCTTCAGCTTAAATCTTGATATTTCCATGACATCTTAACAGCTGAACAATAACTTGCCACTACTCTGTACATTTCAAGCCACTTAGGTAAACCTGAGACTGAATTATCGTCCTTCCAATTTTGAAACCTGGAACCACTGTGAAGCCAACTTTTTCCCTGGTTTTACTAGGCAATGACAATCTCCTAGTCACATCTTCCATATATACCATAGAAAATTCTGCATCTCTTTCCACTTGGAATATCTCCACCACAGGATCGAAGCAAAAGGCCAACTTGTGTAACGTCCATATCGAGCTAGCCATGTTAACAAATGATTCATAGAAGACGTTCAACGACCTCCATTTACTCAGGACAACCGCATTCCGATCAAAATTACTAAACATTGAAGATTCCATTGTGGGGTGAATGATCTCTTGATACTTGCTCTCACAAAATCTCGAAAACTCACAATTCTTGTTCCTACTCAACAACTCCATGGGATTGCTCGACACATGCTCAAGCAGCTGCTTCAAAGGAACGCTGCTCTTATCCAATTCAGACTCATGGCCGTTACACAAAACCTCATCCTCAACTAAACCAAAACCCTTCGAATAAAACCCTTTGAACATTCCCAAACAAACATATGACAAAAAAGCATATCGATTGTGAGCATTTTTCGCATAACCAACATCAGGATGAACCAAATTGGCAGCCAAATCCAAATCCCACCCAGCTTTCCCCATCAAACTTATCAAAATCTTAGTAAATCTATGTGTTAATCTACAAGCATCATGCAGAACAGAATCAAATACTCTAACTGACAACAAAACCTCACAAGCTGAAGACTTCAAAGTACTAGATAATCTCTGAGATAGTCTAAAGTTAGATTTCTGAATCTCACCCAGCTTTTTCCTCAGGGCCACAACTTCATTGTCTTTGTGATCAATCTCTGTCTGCAACCTATTTGACATGGTCCCCAAAGTCCGGAGCTTGCTCTGATTCTCTTGCACCTGGGCCTCCAAGCAAGACCCTACTCCAAAACCCGACCCGAAATCCGAACCTCCACAAAATTCCCTGAAAAACTGCTTCAATTCCGAGAGCCTCTGAAGGTGAGACACCAGAGCCCGGTCCGCTGACGTCACGTTCTCTTCCACAAAGGGAACGTGTGAAGTCTGCAACTGAAGGTAGGAAGCTTCGAAAGACGAGACGGTGGCGAAGACCGACGAAATCAGAGTCTGCGTCATCGGAATATTGATGGGTCTGATCTGGGTTTTGCTCAGAGACCTTGTAACAGTGGAAAGCTCTTGTTTTGGGACCTGGGTCTCGCCCAAGTCGGGCTTCGTCGGAGTTATTGGGAGCTCCGGCGAGGTGGGAGTGGCTGCTCCGTCGGGTTTGATGACGACGACTTTCTGGTCGGTGATGATTTCTTCTGCGGAGTCGAGCAGAGATAAGCTGTCTGGGTCTTCTTCCTCTTCTGCGAAGAACTCAAAGGTTTTGGCTTTGAAGGCGAGAGCGAATTTGGAGAACATTTCAGAAATTGGGGGAGCTTTGGAAGAGCCATCCATTTCCAGCATTGGAGAAAAGATTCAATCTTTCTTTGGTTTGGTTTCTCTAAGTGTTTGATTGAGTGAGTGGAATGCAAGAAAGAGAAGCACGAAACAGAGATAGAATTCTTGGGTTCTACTTCTATTTCTGCTACTAGTAAAATCTTCTGCTTGAGCTTGTGGGAAGTGCTTGGAATGTCTTGGAAGGAAGGTATAGTGGGTTTAGCTTGCTGGTGATGGACTCCTCCTCTCTCTCTTTTTGTTTTGTTTAATTTGTTTTGTGGTTTTCTTTTTGTATTTTGCATTCACATCTTATCAGTCTCACATATATTTTTGGGGTTTATATTTTGTTAGATTTATGGGTTTGGGTATGCTCTGCTTCCTAGACTCTTAGTTATGCTGACTTTTCCCAGATTTGGGGTTAACGGTAATAAGCATAACGACTAGAAGAACATGATGTGTGACAACCCTATTGCTACGCTTCGAGAGTGGACTCTTATTTTCTTATTGTGACAACTCTAGTGAAAATTGAGTTGTTCTTGTTTTCCGATCCTTCTCCTTTGGAAGAAGAACGATAATTGATATATTCATCGAAACTGCAATGAGGTGAATGACTGAATGCAGAAATGCATCCTTAAAGTGCAATAAGAGCACCAAACACTCAGATTATTCTACCACGAAATGAGAGAATTTCCAGCATAAAAAAGAGGTGAGCCTACCTAGAGATCTATAATGACAAACTGGTATTTTTTTCTTTTTCTTTTTTTAAGAATGACAAAATGCCAAAAATGCTAATGGAAACTCGAATATTCACGAATAATATTTCTTGAGTATAACTAATACAATAATTAAAATAAGTAAATAATCGATTCACTTCAAATAAAACAAAAATGTATATCATAAAAAATTAATTTGAACCATGATAATTTCTGTTGAAATCAAATATAAAGCAAAATTTCTGATAAATTTGCTATGCTAATATATGTTTATTCTTCGATTGAGATTATTATAATTTTGTTTTCGGTATGAGCAAGAGCAAGCTCATAAGTATGATAGAAAAGATAAATACATCTCATGTGAATTGCAGCAAAAGAATTCATTAAGTGAGTGGCTGTGTTTATTAAAAAACATGATTTTCGTAAGACAAGAACAAGTATGACCTGTTATATCTTCACAATTTTCCGGTAATCACTCATCAATTCGTTCTTCAAAACTTATACTTTTGTGACTTTGAATAAGTTCTGAAGTATGTATCGATCATTCAAACTATATACGATATAGGAATGATGAGTATATATAGCATGCTACTGCTTAGTTAAGAAATCAGACTCAGCAATAACAGATTCAGCCATGCATAGAGTGAGCAAAGCAACTACGCACAGAATTTTATAATCATATCAAAACAAAGTACAACCTTAATTAATATGTTCTTCATAATAATTTTGAAAAAACTTAAGTGAAAAACAAAATAAACGTACACTAGTGTTTGTAATGCGAATAGTTGCTCTCAAAGAGATGAGATACCAAATTTCGTGCTATCATTATATCACTCGATATTAAATTGTATAGGTATTGTTCACAAACTAGTTTGTTCACAACTTACATATGTTCTTATTAACTATCAAGGTGTTTATATTGTTCCTCAAATTATGTTTTTATTTGTGGAGATTGTAAATGCAATGATGGATTGATGGTGACCCATAAGCATAGTAAATGATGCACTAATACAACATGAATCTACATGTGATTCACACCAGGGAACTATTGAATATAGATCGGCCATTGTTGCCTCTCCTTAAATCGGTCTAAATGACTAACCTATTTTAATACGTGAGCACCATTAGACTAATTCTGGAACTGAATCTTAAAATTGCGTTCACCATGGCTAGCTCGAGAAACCAATGCTTTTCCAGCTTTCCAACAAAGGGCTAGGAATCTATGATCAATAAGCATGAACCATTTTATAAAGGTTAATCATCAGTCCTGGCTTCCATGTTTTGGGCCCTTCACTTTTTATCTAGACAGCATGAGATATATAGAATTAGGTGAACCACCTGGCCTCGAAGAAAAAAGTTGGATTATGGTGTTAAGTCTCTTCGTTGGCATTGTGATATGGTATCTTTGTACAATGTGGATATAGAACAAGGACCAAAACTTTCACCGGTGTGATGATGAATCTCAATCTCAACAGTAAATTATTGAGCTCCAAAGTGAGTGGGCAACTGCATGCCTTGCCAAGTTTCCCAGCCTGTATGTATGTGTCTGTTTAGGAATGCAATCATTATAGCTTTATGCAAAACCCTTTAAACCTTGTGTGCTGAGCTTTACACAGACAGAGTTTAGTGGGTTCAGCTTCAAAAATTCAGTACAGAGCTGCATAATGAAATAGAATATGGATATGTTCCTGTTTTATGCTTATATAAGTATATGATCAGGGATTGTTCTTCGAAGCTAATGGGAGTAATTAATCAATGAGTCAAAGCTGGGGATTAATCTAAGAGGCTAATACTCCAAGAGAATCATATAGTTAATTAGTAGTAGGTTAGAAGCCTTGACTGAGAGTGAAGAACCAAAAAGGTGTGATTTGTTTAGGTGAGAGTTTGGTCCATAGTTGGGAGGGTAGGTGATGGGCTGTTGTACTTACTGAAAGTGAGAGCTGATACAATAGTGGGAGTTAAACACCTCAGAAATAGCAGAGAACACTACAGATCGACTTCCTTTTGTGAAATATGATATCACTAGCAAAATTTATCTAAAACATCCATAGATAAGTAAAATTTCTTAGACTTACAAGCATAGAAGAATAAAAGAATCGATTGAAAGTTGAGGTGTTGCTTGAACTTAAGAGGTTATATGTTTTTTTAGTTTGTCATATTCACATTTTTTATGTAGTTTTGAGGTTGTTATTTTAATTATTAAATATAGTTTGATTTAGCTTTGCTATTTGCTATGCAAATAACGTAGTTTGATTAAGCTTAGGAGGTTATATGTTTTTTTAGTTTGTCATATTCACATTTTTTTATGTAGTTTTGAGGTTGTTATTTTAATTTTTAAATGTAGTTTGATTTAGCTTTGTTATGTATTTGTATGGTCTTCGGACTATTCATGCTTGACTATCTTAGTCGTTATGATCTTTGATCAATAAAGCTTTTTCTTTTCTCTAAAAAAAAAGAAAAAAAAGTGTCGATAGTGTGGACACAATTAAGACTTAATTAAATAATTCCTATCAAAATGATGATCATCATTTTGTTTTCTTCTGACTGTGGGTTTAGAACTAGTAGATTCCTTAAACACTATATAAATCATGAGTAAACAGAATAATTAGAACTTTGGGGCTTGTCTCTGATTTATTTGATCAGAAAAATTAAAACATTAGGGTGCCATAAGATTCCACTGGCTACTTCTGCTCAAACAGTCAAGCATGCCAACAACCCCAAATTTATATCTTTAAAATTTGCTTTCCTCAATATTTTGAGAATTTGTGACCATAACAGTTCCTCTTGTGCTCAAGTCAATGCCGGAAAATAATTATGTTAAACCCCCTAACTGTGTTACAATTGTTTATCTTTCTCACATGTTGGATATATATTTTTCTTTTTTGGTAAAATCACATGTAGGATTTTGCAGCATGAAATAATATACAAGTGTCTCAGTATATCTTAAACAAACTAAAACTAGCTAATGGAGTTGTTAAATTTGTTCAACTTACCTCAGCAATCACAATGCGGACTCATCATGCCTTCTGGCTCTAGTTGTTTTCATGGGGACTAGAATGGTCTGCTTGACCATATACACTACTTCAATAAATCTTGACAACTATCATTTTCATCATGTCGATCAGAAACAAAGGAGTACGAACACCCTTGTGGCTTTGTCTAAAACTTTGATCATATATAAATACTCATAGGGGTTCTAGTTGCAGACTTTGATTGAGTTGTATTACTAGAATACAACTGATCAATTAGCATCTCAATCGTAGTCGATGGTAATAGTACTCGATCTTCGTAAGAGGGTATACACTTTGTCCTTCTGCTACTGTTGAAATATATCTTGAAACACATTACTCTTAGCAACACATAGCCACATAGATTTGGAGCTTTCTTTCTGTTTTTCTTGATATGGGATATGGGAAAGAGAGTGATCGATAAGTGTTAAAATAAATAAAAAATACAGTTTTCCTCAAACATCGAAATTAAAGTTGCATGCATCAGGCTAGGAAAACTGAAAAAGAAACAAAAACAATTTAGTGACATCATTTCATCTCATTTATCTTTATTGGTTTGAAGGTAATTGGGACAATGGTAAAAACGGATTATGTAAATAAACAAAGTTACACTATCACTAAATCAATTAAGCTGCTCGATGCCTTGTCATTCTAATTTTCTGTAGTAGATGCCAATTTAAAAAGTTCACGTAATCTTTCCTCCAAAAAAAAAATATTCACGTAATCCATTCAAAATCTCACTTGCCCATCCAAAAGGAAAAAGAGAAAAATAAAAATAAAAATGAAGTATTGGGCTTTATCTATGTTGGTGGCTGTTTGGGCAATAGCCCAACCCAAACTTGGGGCTGTCACTAGTACACCTATTACCTCAAACATTTGATACATGGACTCAGTTCCGTCTTCCGAACACGAGTTCTGACTTGTGCTCTCTTCTCTCTTCCAACACGGTCTATCAATTTTGCTCCGGTCGTTTTGCTTTTCCGATCATCTGTTTGCTTTGTAGTGATATTTCGGTACGGTACGATGCCTTTAACTGTAGATTCTTTTTTTAGCAATCGTTTTGGAAAAATGACTAGTTTGAATTTGAATTGAATGAATGAAATTGTTGAATTGCAATTGATTGGCTTAGAACTTGGATGAATAGGCTTCTAGGTGTTTAATCCGAGGGAGTTTTGTAAATTTGGATTTCTGCCTCATAGATTTCAGTTATTTTGAGGTACTTATAAAATCTGTTGTTTTATTTGGATTTCTGCCTCATGTTCCACTTATCTCAGCAGTCATAATGAAGATTCATCAGGCCTTCTGGATCTAGTTGTTTTGACTAGTATGGTCTGCCTGAGCATATACCCTATTTGGCTATTTCAACTTTCAACAAACCATGAAAAACATCATTTTCATCACGTCGATCAGAAACAAAGGAGCACGAACACCCTTTTGGCTTTGTCTAAAAATTTGATCATAATACTCATAGGGGTTCTAGTTTGCACAGTTTGGGCAAGCTTCTATTACTAGAGTAGTAGTGATCAATTAAAATCTAAATCTTAGTCAGAGGGTACAAACTTTCTCCTTCTGCTACTGTTGAAATCTTGATGATTTTTTACTCTTATACGCACATAGCCACATAGATTTGGAGCTTTCTTTTTGTTTTTCTTGATGGGATGGGAAAGAGAACGATGAATAGTAAAAAAAAAAAAAAAAATTAAAAAATGCAGGTGCTCCTTAAGAGATTGGGAAGAGAGAGAGGGATAGAGAGATGGACCTCCGAAAAAGAAGAAATATCGCTTCTCTTCCTTGATCGAATAGAGAGGGATTAGGGCCAGTGTTTTTTTTTCCTGCCTCTCTTGCTGAAAAAGAGTAGATTGGTTTTGATTAACAGTCTCCTGCGTGGTTTTGGATTTCCATAAAGAGAGACAGAGGAGGAGAAAGGAGAAGAGGACAACGAACGAACGCAAGACGAATTCTCTTCCTTATGCTGCAAAGTTAGGTTCTTTAAAGAAATTGAGATGTGGATTTGTAGCTTTTTCTTTTTTTCCCATCAGGTATTGATTTTTGGGAAATTTTAATGCAGAAGGTGTTCGAGGTTTGATTTCGCCGATCACTTTTCTTGCGAGTTTGGGTTTTTGGTGAATTCAGGTTTTAAGTAAGCTTCCTTCTCTGAAATTTTGCTTTTTTGGTGTTGATTTTGTATTCTAGGATTCGTTTATCTTTTTTGGTTCGGTTTTCGGTCAATTCTTGCAGAAAGTGTTCGGTTCGCTGATCACTTTCCTTCCAAATTTGGGTTACGGTCAAGTATTGAGGGTAATTGGAGTTTGGCTATGTTATGGTTTTCTTAGGTGAGCTTGGTCGTTTAATATATAAAAAAAAAAATGGTGGCTGATTACTGGGATTTAATACAAGGAAATATCAGATTCTCAAACTGATTCACCAATGCCGTTAAGCTCAACTATCAGAACTAAAGACTAGACATGTGTATGAAATTTGATCTCGAAATAAGAACAAAGATGGCTTTTTTCTATTTACGGTTGTATATAGTGACCTTTTATTTTCACAGATGGAGCTGGAGTCAATATTTTGAGGAGTGGAATGTCTTAAGATTTGGAAGGTGACTTGCTAATCTCTTTTCGAAGAGGATTTCTTAATCTTTCTTAGTTTTGACTTCTGGTGTTAATGTTACTTAATAATTGAGTATTGACATAATTCATTGTTATAGAGCGGACCCAAGCGAATGATTACGGTTAAGGTGATGGTTACGATTTCTTGAATTTGCTTTCTCTGGGTGATCTCACTGATCTGCTTGGTCTTGATCAACAGTCTCCTGCGTTGTTTTGGATCGTTTAATTGTTCGGGTTCTTCATTTTGGTAAGATTGGTCAGTTCCTTTTTTAAGGTTCTTTTGATCAATTACAATTTCAGTTGTTTTGTGTGTTTACTTTTTGGTTCAATTTTGTATTTCCTTTCACCGCTCTACATAATTTTTGTCAACTCTATAGAAATAATGATATATTTGAGAGGAGACTAAACGCTTCGATTAAGGTTTGGCATTGGCTTTATATATTGGGAACAATATATATAGATGTTTTAGTATTTCCTATTTAATGGGTATAGTCATTCTTTGTATGAATGACTGAGATGGTCATATAATTTGGACTGATCATGATTGGGTGGGTAGAAATGGGTCGAAGATCTTGGTCGAACAATAGGTGTGTTTTTTGTGAAATTTTGCGTAATTGAGTATTTGGTTTGGTGTAATGAAATGCCCTTGAGAATATGAAATCTGGTGCCATGGATTGGAAACATAAGGCTCCAATTGGTGAACATAAGAAGCAATCAGACGTTAGGGTTTTTCAAGTTATTACATCTCCCTTTTTTTCTTGGTTTGTTCGCCTCCTTCCGTCCTCCAACTCGGCTCAGCAATTATAGCATAGGTTGTTAAACTGGGGTTCATTTCTATCATATAGTAGGTAACTAAATACTAGGTGGTTGCATATAATGAAAACACTATATTACATTTTGTGCCAGAGTTTCAATTTTCAATAGAAGAATTTGAGGTTCTTTGCAGCCTCTCAATTGGCCATTTGATCCAACATGGCCTACTATCAACAGTAGTGCACATCATTATGTCATTGAATTGAAATGCACAGTAGAATTGGACATGAAAGTGTATTTTCTTGATGATGCTTCATGAATTAGTTCTTCATGATCGACTTTCGTGATTTGGGCAGTGAAGTTCTGGACATAATAGATCATTTTTTTGTTGTTTTGAAGACAGTTTTAGGCTTCATTTATTTTAAGTCTGTTTTCAATTTCTGTTTTAGACAAAATCTCAATGTGCATCCTTTTTGCAGGTGTAAACTTTTGCATCCTTCTTGGCATATCAACTTTGAAAAGGTATATTAATTGCATTATGTTTTACTTCAGCGCTTCTAATTATGTTACTGTGCATGTAATATGGAAAGTGGCAATCTGTGTTTTTAGTTATATCAATCGATTGGTTACTTTTACAGTCAACCAGTGTAGGGATCTACTTTCTTATAGCTTTACTCTGGCATTTTCTTGAATTGAAAAATCAAGGGTAGCTTCATACACTATAAAAGGAATGCAAAATTGACATTGGTTTAAATATATATATGGGGTTTTGTGAGCAATCATGATATGATCAACTCACATATCTACTGTTATTTCATTGTATAGGTTTTGTGAGCAGTGTGCTATTGAAGTCTTCAACTGCTTTGTGTTCAGGTATGGGTTTTAAAGGGTGTGAAGAATGCTTTGGAATTTTTAAATCACTGAAACTATTTTTCCCAGATTTTGTTATTGTTAATAAGGGTATGAAGAAAGAGATTTTAGCTGATCATTTGTTTACCCTGTTCACATACCTCAGATTTTGTTATTGTTTTTGTAAGTTGACATAGGTAATGCCTTACCTTCATATGGTTCATTCATTACCTTTAAATAGCCCAACCTCATAACTCATCAAACAAAATGTAAAACCTTTTCTCTTATTAGTATTGTTTTTGATCATTTCGTGTTCTTGGTTTCAGTAAAAAGAAGATGATTAAGAAAAACTATTAGGCAGAAAGAGAACTTGTTTTTATCGATTTCATTTTGTTTGTTACTTCAATATTGGTTTTGAATATAAGCTATTAGGAACCGATTGCGTTAAGTTTTCCATTATCCGTTAAGTGATGAGTTTTCATATTTGAGTCAGGAGAAGTTGAAGGAAAATATGCAGCATCGAAATAGTGTCCTCAAGACTAAGATTTTTTTTTCATAAGGAAACTCTTTTTTCATAAGGTTTCTTTGTGTTTAGACAATATATATCATAAACGTTGATGTCAGTAGAAATTCCCAGCATTTAGTATGCCACGGTTTCAACAACCCAATGCCTCAAAATGGCAAATTTCGACAGCCACTAGATTTTGCGTTACTTACAAATTACAATGCCATATCGCTTACCATCTTCTGATGTCAAGATTCATGGTCATAGGAATCCTATTACGTCTTTCGAACCAGATTCATAGTCTACTGCCTATTATTATCTTGAAACTAAACAATTAACAAGCTCAAGTATATATGCAGTTGCTTGAAACATTGGAGCTATCACAAGCAGAAATACGCCAAAGTCCCGCTGCAACGCGTGGGCATCTTTCTAGTATGTACTGTTGATTGAGCACTTGATTAGCAATAGTGCGTTAGTATTTCTTTTGCTACTGAATTTGGGATATATGCGCTGTTGATTTAGTAATCGATTTGCAGCTTTTGCAATTGTAGTGGTATGTTACTAATCATGTTTAGTTATGTTTTTGATCATCATGTTTTCTAGAAGTATTGGCTTGAATATATTACAATATTAAGGTTTATACTTTGCAGGTATATGGTTCCAGTTAGAAAGTATCTTTCTCATGTTCAAAAAAGAGATGCAGTAGTGTTTTTTTTGGTCGATAAGAGATGCAGTAGTTAAGAAAAGAGAGATGTCTTTAACTGATATTGTGATGTCTTTATTTTCGAAGAGAAAAAAAATTGTAAATATTTGTAAAGGTAGGGAGCCCTATTTTTAGTTTTCGCCTAGAGCCCTGGATCCGAGCTACGTACAAACCCTACTTCTTTTCCGATATAGAAATTTTCCAATATTCACCAATCTTTTCCACTGCCATTGTAATTCATGATTAGTGTTATACATCTATCTAGCTACCCAAATAATTTTGATAGAATGATGAACTGAGGAGACTGATACCGTAGACTTGCACAATATGATTGGTTGAAAGGAGTGGCTATTGTGGTTTGGTCCTTTCACTTTGATGAAATAGTATAGACCACAAGTCCTACATTTAGTGGTTAGAAAATCTGTATCTTTTCTAAAGTTAATGGAGGTTGCTACTTGTGCAGGATTGTTACGATGAAGCCAAAATCGAAAGGTCAGTCGAGTAATAGTACTGATCAATCCCTAGGGAAGCATGATACTGATTCCTGCTATGATTTCACCAAGTTGAAAGAGGCGCTACATCTAGCACACAACTCTCTCATCAACAATTTTGCAGTTGATAACTCCATTGCTATGCAGAATAAGAGTACCGCATCATGCGTTTATGACTTCAGCAAGGTGGCCGAGGCACTGGCTATGATGGATAAAGAGGCTTTATCTGCTCTTTCATTCAGTCAAATGAAAAAAGAGTTCTCAAAATCAATCAAGAAAGATAGTGACAATAAGGAAGTGGGTGTAGATGATCTTGGACTAGGTCAGAGGCTCGTGATTGGAAGGGGGCGCATCTCAAGAACCAAGAAGAAGAGAGATGATGAGCTTCTTAAGGTCAAGAAAGCAGAACATAAAACGATTCTTAAGGAGATGAAGACGAAGAGATGGAAAGACACGTTTCTCTTAACTCTGAAATCACTAAAGAAGTGCAGCTAAGAGTTTTAGTTATTGGTAAGCATATAGTTCTGTTATTATCTTGTTTATGTTGGTTAAAAGCCTTGGCTCATCACTTGAGAGACAAAAGTTCATTGGTTTTCATCTCCATTGATTCACATTACACAAAACATACTCACTGAAGAAGAGTACACATTTAGATAAGAGAATTCAGTTGATATATTAGCATTTGATTTTTATAACTTGCTTATAAGGTGTGTTTAAAATAACTGTTGTGGATCATTCTTAAGCAGTAAATGTAGTAGCTGTACGCTAGTTCCTACACTAGAATTACATGAATTTAACTTGCCAAATGTAAACCATATTATTCGCATCCTCAGCAGACAAGATGCATGCAAAACTTCAGCATTGATCTCATTTTACATTTTGATCTCAAAATCAGTGAAGATCTCTGTAATTTCATCTTCAGATTTCACATAATTGAGTCGTATCTCCTTCTTGGTTATGCAATATTCTTGAATGAAATTATAATACCTTGTGTCGATAAGCTTGTCATCGTTCCCTGGATTTTTAATCGCTGGTAAGATGAACTTGTTCTCTTTGCAGATCTTTCTTGCCTCTTTTTGTGGCCTATTTAGCTCCTCTGACTCTTCAATGGAAACAAATATGTGCTCGAGCTTTGAATCTAGCGAGTGAAGAATTTTCTCATCAATCATTTGAGTATCGTTGATATCTTGATGACTGCCACTTCTCAATTGATTGACAATGGCTTGAACTCTTGACATACAAACTGAAATTGACTTTGATTTCTTCTGATGCAAACTTTGACACTTTCGTCTAAGTGTTTGGAGTCGCAAATTCTTCAATTTATCAATGTTGCAAAACGAATTCTTCAAATTTTCCCACGCTTCCTTCGATGTGGTTGCATTTGCAACCTTCTCAAACATATCATCATCCAAGGCTTGATGGATGAGGGTGAGAGCTCTACCATCTCTTTTCCTTGAATCATTCAACGCTTGCCTTTGGACTAGGGTTAAGGTGTTTTCATCTTCATGCTCCTTGAATCCCTTCTCTACGATCTCCCACAAATCATGTGAATGAAGTAAATCTATCATTGTTACACCATCTGTTGTAATTCTTGCGGGTAAGTTGGGGAACTTCACAAGGAGCCATACCGATAGCCATCTTTGGTAGAAACCTTGGTACTTGCAGAAGTCTCCGAAAGAAAGAAGAATCTCTTTGTAGACTGCAAAATCTCACTTGTTATATAGAATAGCTTCGCTTCATCGGTTACAATTTGCATTCAAATGAACCTCTTGTGACGATTCCTAGGTAATGTCCTAACTCTCTGTTAATACCTATGCTGCAATTAGCCGTATATTGTTAACTCCTATAATATGTAACCAGTCACTAATTCCTAAGTTCACAACATATATAGGGATATATGTGCTTCCATAAAGACAAAGTCTAAGCTTGCAATCCTGCAGGTTAACTAACTACATATATGCCTAGTATTCACCATCGGCCGGTTTAGATGCTAATGTAACATGTCATTGTCATGGTACAGTGTAATACATATGTCTTTCATAGTATGTGAGCTAGTTATGGCACATACACTTCATATCTGAGTAGGCATATCTTCTTGGAATGGTTTGAGATCTTGTGGACTGCCGGAGATTGGGGGGTTACACTTTGTTTGGTATCTCTTAGACAACAATGATCGAACTATAAGAGCCATGCAGCTAGGTTGATGTTTACCTTTGCATGAGATAACAACATTGGAGATCCTTTCTTTGTCTCCATTTGAATCCGTGAAGGAACAAAGACATCAATTGGGCAGGTCTAATAATATATGCATATTTCTATGTTTGGGCACTGGTTGCAGTTTGAGATTTTTGTATTGTCTGATGTTTGGTTATTGCAGATAGATTTTCCCATGTCCTTCAACTTGTTATGCTTTCATATTTGTCTAGACTAGGACCATTTAAATTTTTGCTAATAATGATTGTTCAGGTGACACATGAAATTCACTTTCGGGTAAAATCAGATTATAATTGGTTGATAATTACCAAAAGTTGGTTCCACAGTGAAAAGAATTTCAGCTAGCATCGGGGTTCTTTAGAGCAGAAGAAGATTTTGTAAGGCTAGCCCTGTCCTTTGTTCAAAAGAATGTGTATTGTCTTGAAAAGTGCTTGATGCATTACAAAACAATGGAGAAAACAGTTATCTGATTCAAGGTTCATATGATGTTTGTATAATGGAGTTTGATAGTTACCGGTGAATTTACCAGGAATAATTGGTATATATGATTTGCTGTCAACTTACCTCAATCAACTGGAGATAGAAATTCAATATACTGTCTCTTAAGCTCAACTTCACGTTTATGACTTTGTACAAAACCCTTTTAACATTTTGTATGTCAAGATAGTTGTTAGATTTCAATTCTGCGAACCAAACGAATTAGTCTCTGGACAATGCATTTGGTACAACCAGGAAGACATCCCAAAAAAAATACTTAAAATGTTTTTCAGAAAACCATTGATCTCAATAAAATAAAAACAAAAATATGTCAAACTTAAAAAAGAGGGTCCACCTTAAATAAGGCCCAATTGCCATAGGTGGAGCAGCTTTTAAATCCAACCCTCACTTTAGGAACTAGATTAATAAGATATCAAATTCAACAATTAATTACTTTCCTAAGGAGAAAATTAATCCTTTTTTATTTTCTTTTTTTTTGGTTCGAGGGAAAATTATCTTGTCTAGCAGTACTGCAATAGTGTTCACCTGGTCAGTAATTGACCAAAAGATTCATAGTCAGTCATCGTTGGATGTAAATCCAAATGTGGAGAAAATTATTTTTAAGTTGAGTTGTTTTGTTTTCAATTCTTGAATATAAATCTAACGGTGACTGACCATGAATTATGAATCTCTTGGTCAATTACTGACCATGTGAACATTACTGTCATTCTTAGATATGATTTGAGAGATGGGAAAAAAGATTTAGTAAACCACATATACCCCTTCCAAAAAGATTTAAAACACAAAAATATCTATTTACATTGTTTTTAAACAAATAATGACAGTTTTTAACAAATAAGGATGAATCGTTTTCTGTTTGTCATGTGTCATGGTTTAATTTATCAAACTGACCTTATACAAATTAAATCAAATTAAATGATTAAATTAGACCCCGCCATGTCTTGTTCTAGTTGTTACTGCATTTGCTGGAATGTTGCTGCTATTATTTGTTGGAATGTTGTTGCTACTATCTCTTGGAATGTTGCTGCTACTGTGCCACCGTCGTTGTGCAGCCGGACGAATAGATGAGAAACACTCGACAAAGTTTACGGTTTTTTGAGGCGCGTGAGACGTATTTTTGGGGAGTATGATTTCGTTTGTTGTTTTAATTGATACAGATTATCTTGTAGGGCTGTACAAATTTCAAGTTACTCTTAACAAAAAATTGTGACAAAAGATATAAGGACTTTGTTGAAAAAGAATCGTTGTATCAAGTTGTTTACATATCATATAATGTTTGAATATGAACTCAATTGATCGTATTTGGTGCCACTATATCATTTTCCCTTAAAACTATTGAAAGATCTCGAAAGTCATCAAACTACATGAGTTTTTATAGACGTTTCAATCAATAACAAAAACTTTAATTTTTTTTTGATAAATTATTTTTTAAAAATTAAAGATATCAAACGTTGGCTCGTTATAAACTTTGAAATTACGGACATGGGAGTGTTGTATGACTTGTATCATTGATCTCAAATCACCTATAGAAGCTAACTAGCTAGGTATTAGGGGTAGGGGAGTCATAATAGTCAATAATGTAACGTAATAAATGAGGGGAGATCATGATCTGGGGGGATATCAGAGATGATATGCTTGTCGTAAAAGAACACAAAGATGTCATGATGTTGGGGGCAGCTCGTCCATTTAATGAAATGAAAGGCTTTGAGAGGTTGGGACACCTTCTTGCTCTGCGATCTGCTCTGCAGCTCTGGTTTTCTGGCTGTAGCTTTGCTTTCTAGGTGTTAAGGCTGCAGCTGGTGACGACTTCGTACGATTCTGGGTGGCCTTTGCCTCCTCCCTTCCTCTCTCTCTTCCTCTTTGCCCTCTCTGTCTCTATCTGCAGCTATCTCAGCCACAGCCAGCTTACGCTAAGTTTCTTGTCCTCTTCCTCGCTTTTTGGGCATGAAGGTTTCTCAAATTTGATCGACCAAAACCAATTTAATTCTTGGCTATATATACATGAGAGCCTTTTTAATGAAAACCTTTAAGTTGAGGATTTGATGAGAACTTTTCAGTTTATGGTTTAAAAGACCTAATATTCGATCACATTTTGACATCTTATCCGTTCAGTTTTTAGCTTTATATGAGTAAATTATTTTTATAAATTTTCATCCAGATTGGTGTTCGTTAAGATAACAAACTAGATCAAATTAATGGATAAACCAAATCTGTCAAATATGAACCGTTCAAGTTCATAATTGATAAATCACACTTATGAATGTCTTAACAATTTTCAATATAGCTGAAAATTTGAAGAAATGATCTACTCATAAATACCTATAAACTGAACGGTGAAAACGTAGATATAAAATCAAAATGTGGGATAAGCCGAAAAGTCCTCACTAAGTCCTCAACTTAAGAATCCTCACTATAAGATCGAAAGATGAGCTATATTTAATATCTACTCTAGTTGAATTCAAACTTAGTATGAACAAAAAACAAACAATGAAGTCATGGTCACTGACCATGGTATTGGATTAACATCTCAAGTGTTGTCGATTTGAGTTTATTTGGAGTTTCATTTCGACCTTTGTTATAGTCTAGAACTGCGATTAGAGTTTTGTACTTTCGTAGGCTAGAAAGGTGAAAGTGTGAGATGGTGCATCTATTTTCAACGTGACATGATATAAATATGTAATTTAAACATCAATAGTTTTAGAGTAGAATCTCCATAAATTAATAACTTTGATAATTTAATAATATTGGTTAAATAATAATTTTTGTATGTCCAAATTATTGATTTATAATGGTTTAACTGTATATGCACGTTTTGATAGCACAAAATATGCAAACAACTTGCTCTGGTTAAAATAAACATTGTCCAGTTAGTAAAAAAAAGATATATGAAATTTGTATACCTCACATCTAAGGTGGACTCAATGCTATCGTTTTAACGAGAAGTGATCACATCGCTTACCTCACTTTCAACACCAGGACATAAATTGTTTTTTTTTTTTTCTATATAAAAAAAAACTGGTTTTTTTAGAAGCAACGTAAACTTTCATTCAAGAAACAAAAGTACATACAGTTTGTAACAAATCCACCAAGTAAAAAGGAGTGGAGCTAAAAACATCAAAACAAGGCCTATTAGACGATGCCCATTTAGCAAGATAATGAGTATTGCTATCTCTATAGAAGTATAGATGTGTTTAAAATAAGAAGCCGGCACCTCAGAAAGATGAGATAAAATTTCAACGTACACCAATCTCAATCTCATTCAAGGACTATAACATTGAACATAAACTGCTATGGTTAAAGAAGGAAGGAGCTTTACATGCAAAAATGTCACATATCCCTTTTCCTTTGGTCCGAAAATTGTACAAAACAGTTCTAGCTATACATACATCTGTACAGACGAGATGAAAATGAAACACCATTGAGCCATTTGTTCTCGGTTCTGGCAAGTTATTACATTTCCTATTTTCCCAAAGCATGCATTTTCAGAGAGCCTTTCATCTAAGACCCTATTAGGGAAATCTCTGACTGTTTGGATTGGATTTTTGCAGGCCCTAATCCCCACTTGCTGCTTTTTAACCGTTTTCCACTGAGAACTGAGAACAGCCACTGTGTTTCTGGTCTTGTCATTTAGCCCTTAGCATAGTGACTGCTGGGGAAGCCAATGGAGAAGAGAAAGATGACTCAGATGAGCACCAACAGTTCGACCATTGATAAGGAACCATTTGGTTGAAGGTTTAGGGGTTTGGGGACCTGGGCTCCTAGTAAACAGCAACAGGATTCGGGATCCATTCTCATTTCGATTTCCCGGTTTCCCTCCATAGTTTTGTTTTGCTTTATGACCTGGGTTTCATGAACATATCACAGTTGTTTTCATTGCTATCTATCTCTCCTTCTTTATCGTCCTTGCTCATAGGTTCCCTACACTTCAAATTTAGAATTTAAACTTTTACAAAGAAATTGAAGATTCTAGAGAGAAGAAATATAGTGGTTCACACAATCAAAACATTGGGAAAGAAACTTAATCAATGTTTGAGATGTAAAAAGAAATGAAACATTTTATTAAACGAAGAAAAATATGGGAGAAAGTGATTTTTTCCATATTCATGAATATCGGAATTTTTCTTGAATTTATAATTCATTTTCTATTACTGTATTATTTTAATTACAATTTTTTTTTTTTTGCATGAATCACAAATTTTTTAACAATTTTCTTGATGACTTTTTAATGGAAAAATACCAATAAGGTTGGTCTAATAAGAGCATGTTAAACTGTAAATGAGATAGATACTGCAAGAGTTCTCCTTTTGATAGGAAGGTCATTGGTTCGAACTAAAACTTGTGAAAAACATCATTTTAGGAAAGAGGCCATACGTAAATTGTTTTCGGCCCCAAAGTAAAAACAATCAAATTACTTCTTCTTTTAATATTTTTTAGTCTCTTTTTTTTTGAAATTTTGTTTAGAAAAGATTTATAAATATATAACAATAAATAAAAGTGTAAATTATGCTTGTGTTATTTAAAATAAAATAAGAAAACGATATAAGATCAGAGAACATCTTTAATACATACATCTTTAATACAGCGTGTATCTTTACATACATACATACATATATGAATAATAATGATTAAAAGAAATAATATAGATCAACTAAACAAAGTAAAGAAGGAATGCATGGTTTTTCCAATAAAAAAAAAAAAGAAAAGAAAAAAAGGAATGCAAGGAAATCGAAAATAACAGATTGGAGATCATTTCTCCAATATTAATAGTAAATAATAGTGTACTACCTCAAATAAATGTAGCAACTTTTTCTTTGTTTTTCTTTGTGCTGTCAATTGGTAATGGGGGTGTGAGATACTGGCGTATCAATTTACCAGGCGCCGTTTCTCTCTCTCTCTCTCTCTCTCTCTCTCTCTTCTACTNTATATTATTATATATATATATATATATATATTATATATATGATAATGGCTACTCCTCCACCAATGTCTTCTCTTCTCTTCAGCCCTGACCATAATTGCCTCTTAATCTCTCACTGTCTCTTTCTCTTTTAAGCAAAACAAAATGGTGGGTTTTCTCTCCTCCCTTAGTATGTATTTCACTCCAAATTGTTTCTCCGTTTTCTGCATCTTTGATTTCTTTGAAAGACTAGCTAATTGAAGTTTGTTCACTTTGTTGTTTGTGAATTCATGTGTTTTAGATTGTCCCTTCAAATCTTCTACCTTCCTGGCTTGCCGTTCTGCTCTCTGAGAAGTTCTTCAACGCTTGCATAATTCATGAGGAGGAGAGGAAGAACGAGAAGAACATTTACTGCTTGGATTGTTGCATCAGTTTATGCCCTCACTGTTTCGACCCTCACCAATCTCATAGACTCTTAAAGGTTTCCCATCAAGTTAATTTCCCATGTTTCAAATTCTCCATTCTGTAAACTTTCAATTCAGTGAAGTTATGGTGCTTAATGCTTGTTGTTCTCTTTGAATCCAGATAAGAAGATATGTTTACCAAGATGTTGTAAAGCTAAGTGATGCTGCCAAGTTGATCGACTGTGCTTTGGTTCAAGTAAGTATCTTTGTTCCATAGAAATTGAAAAGTTGATCAAAGATCCCTGTTTTTTCACCTTTTCAGCTTAATTTAGACTTTCTGGGTTCTTCTTATTTTTTTTTTTTTTTTTTCTTACATGAAGATCATGTAGTATATTGCCTTTAATTGGATAAGTTCATAAGGTCACTTCAAATAAAGAGAAATCAGAAAAGTTCATGAAAAAGTAGTGTTCTTTATATTCTGTATCTGTCTTTTTCCATTTTTCACGTCTCAATTTGGTTCAAAAGGGTAGCAGAGGACCCCAGAGCATATTTGAATTCAGTCATCTTTGTTTGTTGATTCTGTAAAATCCCCTCATCCCCTCACTCATTTTCTCTCTACTTTCTCTCTCTACAGTCATACACATCCAACGGTGCAAAGGTGGTGTTTCTAAACCAGAGGCAACTGCCAAAGAATTACAGAAGCCACGGCAAAGTGTGTATTACCTGTGACAGAAACCTGCAAGACGCTTATCTCTATTGCTCACTATCCTGCAAGGTTTTCTCTCTTAGCTCAACTCAATTCTCACCAAAGCACAAATTTTTTCTCCAATTTCTCAAACATTGTAAATTCTGTCACATACCCTTTTCGATTCTGGCCACTCTCTCAATTGGGTCTCTCTCGTTTTTCAGATTGATCACGTTATACAAACAGAAGGTGGTCTGTCGCAGTATCTTCGTGAGTGCAATTCCATGGCTCCACCGGACCCTAATTCAGACGACGGTTTGCGGACTCCCAACTCGGTTCTTGAACCGGCCGGTTCGGCGACGTCAGTCCGAACCTCCTCCGGTTCTGGAGGCTACGGCGAATTGGGTTGCATGTCCTTGGCATGTACAGCTACGACAGAGATTGTGAGGAAAAAGAGAAGCAGCTTATTAAGGGCGGCATGCCGGCCGGTTATTTCACCGGTGTTGGAAATCTCAGCCGGCCGGAAAAAGGGTACTCCTCACCGGGCTCCGCTTCATTAAAATGAGATCGTGGAGAAAGATTTGGTGGGTAAGAAAATTGAAGTAAACACACTGACAGAGTGAATGAGTGTCGTCAATCAATCAATCTTGGATTAAAGATTTGATTTTGATTTTGGTTTTTCCGGGTGGGGTGGTGACTGGAGATTTTCCTCCGTCTCTTACGGGAAAAGTTAGTGAGATCTTGTGTACTGTGAGATTTCTGGTGAGCAATGATGAACAGTGACTAGTGTTGTAAATAAAGTTTCTTACTCTGTGTAGGTATTTATGGCATTTGCAATTCCTCCCAATTTTATGGGATTATATCAGATCATCAGTTGATGCTGCTTTGGACAAACTTGGTTTGAAAATCTCTCTTATTGATTTTGTTGTTTCGAGTAGGATTGTATGTATGGTAAGAGAGTAATGTGACTCGTATTATTGCTTACAGTGTTCGTGGGGGTTGATTCATGGAGTTGGGAATATGGGCGTAATTGGCTCACAAGATTTGTAAAAATTGTAAAAACTATCATGTATGGCCTTCTGGTGCATGGGATTTCGAGGCCTACTTGTTTACGATAAGAGATTTTATCAATCATTCCCCACTATTTTGGCCAACCACAAACACTTGCTGAAGTTAAAATTTGTACCTCAATTCGTATTTTGAAAAGATACAACCATCACGATTGACCTCATTCACCTCCCTTCGTTTTCTTCAATAATTTTGAGCATTTTGGCCGCATTTGTGATTACATGTTCATCTTTTTTAATGAATTTCTTCATCAGCTATCAAATATTACTTTTTGTAATTTTGTCATGTGATCTAAATGAAGATAAGAGTCAAAACAGGAGGATGAGTCATATTATTTTGTTCAATCGGATAATATCATTTCAATAAACTGTAATTTACAAACTAGTAATAATCAGAACACTTGCTAAAAGATTGCAACTCACAAAAAATTTTTCGGAATTTGTATGATTTATTTCTTAAACTTTTATGTTATTAGATCATACAGTGCCGGGCATCATTTCTATGTTTAGAAAAATTATTTTTCATAACATTATCGAACTCTCTGAGCACCAGGTCCCCACGAAATACGTCTGATGGAGATCCCAGACCAGGGAAAAGCCAATTTGTCTTGCCACTGTTTTTGTTTCTTTCTTCCCTCCCACTCGCATTCTTTTCTTCAGAGGACAAGGTAGTGACAAAAGATTGAAGCAAACAAACTGGTGACAAAAATCAGTAGAATCCATTTTTCATTCTCGAGACCAAATAAGTTTTTAGCCATCTTGAAAATACTGATCTGGGCCGTTAAAAAAAAAATTACTGATTTGAATGCACACTTGGATATAGATAGAATCATAGAAATCATGTTTAGCGGAAGAAAATGAAAAGGATTAGAGAACAAGAAAATTAGTAGAACTGTAGAAGTAATACGGTGGGGATCTCTGATATTTTGGGGTTTTGTTATTCTTGTTTTTGAAAATTTTTGGGCTTTTGTTTTTAGTTCTTGTGAATGATAACCTAGCTAACTTGCGCTGCCACTAGATTATTGTTTTTGTTTTTATTGTCTTTTCACACTTTTTCACACTTTAACCTACATAATTTGACTCAGAAATTAGATATTTTAACAAAATAATAATTTACATACAAATAATTAATGATGTCTAATGTGTGCAGACATGACTAGTTACTAGTGCATGACAGATAACTGTGCATGCATTAGTCATGTCTGTAGATAATAATGACGTATTCCATGACTTGTGTAAAAATAATTACAATTTTTTCTCAATAAAAAAAATAATAGCAGATTTACTATTGTAATGCATTTTTTAGAGAAGGTTTCTATTGTAAGACATTTGAGTGCAGTAATTAGTTCATTTTGATGATCTTCAACATAATCAAAATAGTCAATTTTGAATGAGTAATCGATTTTAAATTTTTTATTTCACACGTAAAATTATGGAGAGGAATAAAAAAAACCAAGATTATGAAGCTCTCAAGTCTCAATGTGAAAAAGGTGTTTCAATTTTTCTAAACACGTTCGGTGAAATGATGAAGTGGTTGGTGAACCTATTAAAATGATCATTTAGTTGATTCTTCAATCAATAATTTTCAAGTCTCAATGTGAAAAAGGTGTTTCAATTTTTCTAAACACGTTCGGTGAAATGATGAAGTGGTTGGCGAACCTATTAAAATGGTTATTTAGTTGATTCTTCAATCAATGATAGCCACACATTTTGTAAGACATGCTATACCATATGATATACTATAATTTTCCATTATAAAGGTTCTGATTTCGTAAGACTCATCCATATGTTTGAAAAGAAACTCAACCTGAAGTGACTTTGGCTAAGCTAATTAAATAGCTAAGGCCAGAAAATATAGTTTAAATGTGAATTACAGTACAGTACACACTTATGTTTTCTTCTGATGTCTTCTCAGGCTTGTTAGTACTCCAATAAAGATCGGTGCCTCTTTGGCAACCATTGTTGAATCATACTTACCCTTATGTGCAGAACAATATTACTTGCAAGTTATAGGACACCCTAGTCGATATTAGAACGATTTCGATGGAACAATGTAAAAGCTTGCATGCTAGTTTACTCATTTAACATCTAAATTTTTTGAGACAAATCCATCAACACATGAATGACATGATCAACCATATAGTATCTTCTTTAAGTTCCTTTAACAATCACCGGTTACCTATAACACATAATTCATACGCCAATTTGTCACAAACGAAATTTCAATAAAGGTCAAGTTTCATTATTCATTATCTCCACCATCAATCACATAATTCAGCAAATGCATGCAGCTTAACCTTTCTGCAACAAGAGCCATAATGCCAGTAATCAGAACAACCAAGAGAAAGTGAAAATAGTTGAATCGTTTTCACTCTAATGCATGCATATTTGGTGTTTCACATACAAGAACAAAACACCCTGCAACCAATTTCCTGTTCATGCCTCCATTTCTTTCAGGTAAGAAAACCAACAAATTGACATGTTATGCCTTCGTTTTCACAGCAAAATGGAATCATTTGACTAACAACATTGATTCTCCTAACAAAAGAGCGATGCTGACATTTTTTTTTGAATTAAATTTAGTTTACCCTCTTGTGGTTTGGGGGTAACTTCATGTTAGTCCCTACACTTTTATTTTCGTCAATTTACCCCTTGAACTCTTCAATAACTGTCTGCCGTGCCCAAATTCTCATATTCCGTTTGAATTGACCTTTAATTATCAGCAATTAAGGTCCGATTTGCCCAAATTTTAGATACTGGCCTCACAGTTAAGGTTAAAATTATCAGCAGTTAACGTCCGATTTGGACATAATATAGGACATTTGGTCACGCTTGAGGAAAATTCAAAAGTTTGAGGGGTAAACTGATGAAATTGAAAGTATAGGGATTAACATGAAGTTACTCCCAAATCTCATGGGGGTAAACTGAATTTAATTCTTTTTTTTTTTTGTTGTTGGTAGGAAATGACTTAAATTTATGACGAGTGAACTGAAGAATGATTATACCAGTAGAACTGTAGAGGGGTTAGTCATTTTTATTTGAGTCTTGCTGAGTTCTTTACTTTCATTGGTACATTCAACCCAAATTACAAACTAAGATTGAGAGGCCTATTCTAATCCTAGCCTGAATGACGTCGAACCAAGGAGCAAAAGATGCGATCAGTAGAAAACCTTGGTGTTTGCTCAAAAATCGTCTTGGCCGAGATGAGGGCCGAGGGTCTTGAGAACAATCGTCCTTCTAAGTGCACGGGCGTGCCAACATGTGGCCTGTTGGCCAAGCGAGGTTTTTGATAAATATTTTGCGCCTGATCTGACTTCTTCCAAGCGATTGTAGGCCGAGGAAAGAACCGTCTCGGCCTTTAGGTTCTCTTGCCTTTGTTGCAAGGACTTTCAGCGTTTTCACCGATGGTACTCCTCTTTTTTTTGTGATTTTTGTATGAGTTTGTGAGAATTAAAGTGCGAAAAGTAAAAGAACAAGAATCTAAAGACGAAAATTTAAATTGCATGAAATAATTACGAGAAATTAAAGTGCATGAATTTAAAGATGCGAAAAAGAAATTGCATGAAAGTAATGTGCGGAATGTAAAGAAAGCGATAAAAAAAAAGAAGAAAACTAGGCTATAACAAGAACAAAAATATTGATGTTGAAAAGAAATCGTAGAGAATTTGATAGAGTTTATATTGAAGTGTTATTTGTGTTGGTCGGGGACCCTTTACAATGAGGTTGAGAGTCGAATATATACAATTACAAACGCATAATTAAGGAAGAAGAATACAATTAAATATTTAAATTTCGGTCTTAATGACCAGAATAAAGATTACGCTCCATATTGCTCATTCCTTAAATATTTACTTTCTTCTTGAGGCATCGTTAGAATTTATTGTCTCTTGATTATGAAATATTGTCATCAATGCCTTCAAACGCAATTACATCTCGGTTATTTCCTTCCTCAATTTATATCGGCAATTATGAGAATTCGTTGATATTTCTTTCATCGATTATATATCGGCAATTATGAGAAATCACCGATATTTCCTTCATCGATTATGTATCGGCAATTATGAGAAATCACCGTTATTTCCTTCATTTTTAATTTATTCTCTAAAAGTTAATATCTAATAGAATTTTATTATGAAATTCTATTGAGATATTACTAATAAAGCACCAAAATTTCCTTATCTATCGGCCAAGATTTCAAGGGCCGATTTACCAAAAACGGGTGCAAACACTTGGGAATATGGGTTTAGGGTTTAAGCACAAGAACCGTTAACACTCCATGGTTCAGGGTAATTAGGATTTCACTTCATTATTCTCTATTGTACACTTTGAGCCATCGAATAAATTAAATAAATCATGAAACATGAGGCGACATGACAATCGAGAATTTGAATACGTCTTAAATGCATCCAAAATGCTAGACGTCTTTCATCTTGCCACCTAGATCAGTAGTGAACACGTTACTTTTTTTTATGAGAAAAATAAATAATTAAATAGAGGTGCCTCGAACGCACCCAATGTTTATACAATCAAGCGATAAGGCTAAAGAAGCCTCTGGGGGAACATTCTCCACCCAAAGACCGCACCTATCAGATCTATGGCCCATATTAGCAAGGGCATTGGCAACAAAGTTAGCTTCTCTGAAAACATGTGAGAAGCAAATGGACTCAAAGGAGCAACTCAAACATTTAATATCATGGTAGAGTTTGAGGAGTCTCCAAGGGGGTGAGAAACACCATTAACTACATCGATAATTAATTTGGAATCCCCTTCCATTTCAATCTTCGTCAGGCCTCTCTCCTTTGCATAAATAAGGCTATTTCAGAGTGCCAAGGCCTCGGCAACAGGGACATTGGTGACTCCTGAGTTGAAAGCACCCGCTGCAATTGGTTGTCCAGAAGAAGTTCTTAAAATGAAACCTCATGCAGCTGAGTTGCTCTTAACCGAGCCATCAAAATTAATTTTAACCCAATCCGTTGGGGGTGGTGACCACCTGATCATACTTGATTCATTCATTCTTCCATTTGTATTCTTGTTGATGCTAGCAGAATCAATAGCGCTACATTGATGAAAAGTAGCTGCAACAACAATTGAATTGGGACAAGGGGCTTTTCCTTTGAAGATAGCATCATTCCTTGCTTTCCAAACCTGCCAACAAATAATGATCAATTTTTCAAAACATTTGCCATCAAAAGGATTTTTCAGAAACCACTTATTTAGAACTTTGAAAAAACCCTCTTCCCAATTGATTGGTGGAGCTAATCCTGACGAGGTCCGTTTATCTTTTGTACACCTGTAGTAACCAAATAGATAATCCAATGTTTCATTGTCCTCATTACACAAGGGGCAAGAATTATCTTGAATCACGCCAAATCAAGAGAGTCTGTCTCTTGTCTTGAGCCTTCCTCTCAGAAGGAGCCAACCAAAAAATTTAATTTTTGGTTGTATGTTCAGAGACCAAATCTTCTTGATCAACTCAATTCTACAATGTTTTTCTTTATCCTTCAACTGGAGCCAAGTCGTAGACTTGATAGTAAATCTACCATGTGGAGCAAGGCCCCAAACAAACTCATCCTCTGAGGGATGAGTAGGGATTGGGATTCCCAAAATTTCTTTTACCACATCCTCATTTAGGTGTTCTCTTAGCTTTGTAATGTTCCAACTATCTGCATCAAAATAATCACTCACCATCTCTTAGGTATTAATAGTATTTCTAATTTGATATGGAATCAAGGTAATAAAAGGAAATTCAAAAACCCAATTAAAAGTCAAGAAATTAATAGACTTACCATCCCCTATGATCCATCTCATACCTTTTAGAATTATGTCCCTTACCTCCAGTATACCATTCCAAGCAAAAGAGTTTTTTTGTTTTTTCTCTGCCTGGAAAAGAGAGCAGTACTTCCTGAGATATTTCTTTGAAATAACTTGCACCCACCAATTATTTTTGTCAGTAAGAATTTTCCAAGCAAGCCTTGCTAATGCAGCATTGTTAAAAAAATGTGAAGGTCTAACTCCTAAACCTCCCAGTGATTTAGGTTTGCAAATCTCCTTCCAGGCAATAGGAGCATGCTTCATCTCAGCTCCCCACAAGAAATTTCTTTCTTGCTTATCTATTTCATCTGTCAGTTTCTTAGGGAACTTAAAGCATGACATCACATGGTTTGGCATTCCAGCCAAGTTTGCTTTGATGAGAGCAAGTTTCCCAGCTCTTGATAAAGTGTCTGTTTCCAGCCAGCCAGCTTGTTAGACATTTTCTAGGCAAGTTCCTTTGCATTGACAGGGTCTTTCCAAAAAAGTGAACACGTTACTTTGAAGTTTGAATGAATACGAGAATTTGAAGGACTTACCTCAAATCGTCAGTTTGGAATCAGTTAGGTACATATCGTATGTTGTAAATATTTCACCAACACCATACATAGTAGATAAATGTGAACAGTTACAACTAGGTTAACCCAAAAGAGATAGTTAGGATTTGGTTTGCTCCGTAAAACCAGGGAGAGAGTTTTGGAAGAGGGGTGGTTTGGTTGGCTTGTCCGGCGATGCCCCCGCTTCGGCGTTGGTTTCTGGCCTCATCGACGTCGGGTTGGTGCGGCCGGACGGGCTGTTTTGGTTAGATGGTTGCAGGCTCTTCGGGTCAGTCTCATGACGAAGGTTTTGGATCGTGTTTCCATTTAGCGAGACAAGGCTACTACATCTCAGACAATATGGCGGTCGAGTTCTGACAACAGGGTGGAGTTGGATCCTCGAAGCTTTAAAGTAGTGGCGTGTGGCGAGGCTAGGAACGGCGGTGACAGATCTGTGTCCTCAATGACAACTCTGTTTCTAGAAGGGGTTGTTGGCATCGTGACGAGGCACTGTGGCGGTCAGAATGGTTATCGAGGCTCCCACACCGACGGTGGTACATGTCTTGCGGCGACGCTGGTGGTGAATCGTAGGTGGGTATGTAGTGGTCTTTTTGGGCTGGGTGGAGCAGGGTTGGACCCTCTATCGGGCTGGCTTGGTGGGCTTGGGGTCGGGGGGGGGGGGGGGGGGGTGAAAGGCCATATTTGATCCTATGGTGTTTTTTTGTTGGTTTTTTTAGGTCTTTGGTTAGGTCTATTCAGTCCCTCCTCTTTCGGGTGAGGGTATTTATGTGTCGTGTTCCAGTCGGTATGCTGCTTCGTTGGTGATATTCTTGGGGACTATCTTTAAAATCGGTGCTTTCTAGTTGTTTCTAATTGTCAACATGAGGGTGCATTGTCTTTGCACGTGATTTGGTGGTATTTTGACACAATGTTGAAGAAAGGGAATTGACTCGTTTTAGTGTTGGTGGTGAGGTTGTATCGTTATTTTTGGAATTGTGTAGCTCTTTTTTAGCGTGACATTAAGTTAGAGATTTGACCCATATGACTCATGGATGTTGTTATTGGCGGCGGACGCGCGACTACATATCATTATGAGAATTTATGTGTGTCGTGGTGTAACTACCACAACCGGTCATTCAATTATGTTGCAAATTTTTTTTAATTATTAATAAAGTTATTTCTTCTTAAAAAACAAAAAGGACAAGATCAATGTGAACAATTTACTTTCAAAGTAAAGAAGTAAATTTGCCAAAAATAATAGTCACAAAGAATAAAAACAAGAAGAGAGTTGGGGTCGTGACAATAAAAAGGATGGAACAAAAAACGCAGAGGTAATTAAAATTCCAACACCTAACATAACAGCCGGGTCCCTCATCCAGCCATCACAGATTCACAGCCAACTCATCCACCGTCGATTCGTCTGACCTCCTTAAAGACCCAACAGCTGGCACCAGATCTGGGTCCCGCTGACACGAAGCCTTGTGTCACAGACAATTACTCTACCATATTTTTTTAAATCACAAAATCAAAACTGTTTCTCCTTGTTCTTCTGCTCTCTCCTTCATCTCTCTCGGATCATAATCTCTGCAGAACCCTAATTCCCAATTTCAAAATTGGATTTCTTGGTTCGCGGTCATGAGCACCGGAGATCTTCTCGGCATTCAGCCCACCGAGCTCAAATTTCCATGTAAGGCTTTTGTCTTTTGGGTTTCAAATTTTCGTTCTTGATTTTATTTAGGTGAATTGAATTTGGCATTGGAGGATCAATTTTTGGTTGGTTGTTAGGTTTTAGTGGAATTTAATGTCTGCATTTTGATTCTGTGAAGGATCTTGAGGCTGGGTTGAGCTCAGTTAGGAATTTATGATTGTGAAAAATGGGAACTGAGTTCGGTTTAGGTCAATTTGGGATTATGCAATGTGGGTTTTAGGCAAATGTGTGTTGGTGGTGAAGATTTGATTTTGTTATATGGGGAATTGAAAGAAGTGGATTTGATGTTGTTTATGGGTTTGGTTTTGGTTGTGAAACAGTTGAACTGAAGAAGCAGAGCTCATGTTCGTTGCAATTGACCAACAAAACAGATAAACATGTGGCCTTCAAGGTATTTGCTTGTTTTGTTTGATTACTGCGGTCTCAAATTGGTTTTTGAAAATATGAGTTATGGACTGATATGATTGCTCATTGTTCTTGTGATTAAAAGGTTAAAACGACCAATCCGAAAAAGTATTGTGTCCGACCCAATGCTGGTGTTGTTTTGCCTGGATCGACATGTGATGTTACTGGTGAGTATTCCATTGAAGGGTTTTAGTTTCACAGATATCTTTTATCAGTCAACGGCAAATTAGTGTTGGTATTCCTTAAAATGTGTCCCTGGTTTTTACATGGTATCATCAGACTAGTTGTTTTTGTGAGCAAACAATGGTGCAATCATTAAACCTATTTGGTTCTTGAATATATGGTTTTTCTGATTTTCAATTGGCTTTTGTAGTTACAATGCAAGCCCAAAAAGAGGCACCCCCAGATATGCAGTGCAAGGACAAATTTCTCCTTCAAAGTGTTGTTGCACCAGATGGTTCAACTACAAAAGACATAACTCCTGAAATGGTTAGACCATGTTGCTTACACATGTCTTTTCGGGGTATAGGTCCTATTTTGGATTTTATTTTGCTTCACCTTACTTCTTTTGTGTATTTGTTTATAGTTCAACAAGGAGGATGGTAAAGTGGTGGAAGAGTTCAAATTGCGGGTAATATACTTTCCTGCCAACCCCCCGTCACCTGTCCCGGAAGGATCTGATGAGGGCTCTTCTCCCAGGGCAGTGGTTGAGAATGGGACTCAAAATTCGTCCTTGTTTGATGCTGTAAGCTACATTTTCCATGCTTTCTGGAAATTATGACAAGAAAATTTCTTCTGTTATTCATTTTGATTTTACATGCAAAATTTCAGGTATCAAGATCTCTTGAGGAACCAAAAGAGAAATCTTCAGAGGTGAGATCATTTAGTAATTTATTGCATCAGCCACTACTTGGTTAGTAAAGAAAAATCCTCTTTGAAAGCCTTAGACTAAGCCCAGTGCTTTTTTGGTCCAAAGTAAAGTCTCCGTGAAAGTAAAATCCTCATTTCACCAACTGTTGCTCTGTACTGCATCATAATCTTTTTGACAGAATTTAGTCAGGTTTAATTTAAAATAGGTATTTTATCTTCAGAGTGATCAGAATTTCTTTCATGCTCTTGCACATGGTAGGAGCAAATTCCTGTAGATGCTTAAATCTTAAATATGTGGTGATTACAAACCTATATGCAGGATCAGTAACAGTCTTTAAAAGCGGTTGATATAATATCACTTTATATCCATTTTCTTTAATATCTGGCACTCAGTCCCTGAGGGGTTTAGAACAATAACTCTTGTTCGATATTTTGGTTAGATATCTTTGCATTCCGTTGGCTGCCTGTCCTTCATGTTCTACTTCTGATTATAGCTTATTAATAAAAAGATATTGTTTCCAATAAGAAAATAGAATGCATCTGGGCAGTGTATTGCTCAATCGTGGCTGAAATATAAGTTTTAGACCAAGCTTGACTACTTAGGATTTTCTTTGGGGAGCTTCTTCGGACATTTAACTTTTTTGTTGCTCAACATAGAAAAATTTCTATTTAAAGTTATTAATTTCAACTTTCTTAAGTTTCTTTTTTCAGTTTTTGAACATTTCTTAGGATTCCTTTTAATATCAGACTTGATTAATCTGTCCAACCTACTAAGAAAAGAAAAGCAAAAAGAAAAAGGAAAAAAGAAGGAAGCATGGCCTCAGGCCATGGCAGCTTCTCGATCCATAGGTGCCACCATGGCCGCAAAGCTCCAAAATCTTTCGGTTTATGCTCCTATCTGTTATTGGGGATACATAACTATCAGATGGAGGGAAACAGGGGATATGTTTTTATATTTTTTAGTTTTAAATATTCAGTAAATAGGTTGAGTATTATCACTATTATGAAACTGGATCCACATCATCTTGCAAGATGATATCAATCTTTTAAAGAGCTCTGCCATGTTCTATCGTTCACGGGGTACAAAGTTACAAGCTAATAAGTTTTGTTTTGGAAATCAGGAGTCTTTGGGCCAACAAATTTGCCAGAAAATCTTATTTATTATCAAAGCCAATATTTATAGGTATATGAATTATTCTTATGCACCAGTAGGTGGATATCTCTAGATATATAATCGAGTGTTTACACAGTCTACATTATGAAGAACTTTGCCACTATGGTGGTGACTGCTGAGGCTCCAACGTTTAGTGTAACCATTTGGTTATGCAGAAAATAAGATGATTGGTTTCCTTTAAATATATTGACCTTTTTATTCGTGTGATAGTTTAATGTTTATGTTTGAAGGCTTGACCTTCTGTAGCACAATTTTAAATCAATGATGTTCCTCAGGCCTGGTCTATGATATCCAAGTTGACCGAAGAGAAGACTGCTGCTCTACAACAAAATCAGAAACTACGTCAAGAGCTGGTATGGTTTGTGGGCATTACATGGTATTTATAATTATTTTTCTTTGCTGTGGCAAACATTGGTCTCATCATGCTTTTGACTATTGAGTTATGTTAACTGTGTAGCGACCCATTTAAGTTTGGTGTAGTGGTGAATAGTCGTAGCAGAAGATAACCGAAAATGTCAAAAGAAACAGAAAAAAAAAAGATAATAACATGGTTTTGTTGTTTAACTCTCTGAATTAATTGGTGATTTGATGCCTCGACTTCTTTCTATTGCATTCTCCCTCTGTATTCTATTTTGTTATAATGAAATTGTTCAATGAGCAGGAACTGGTGAGAAAAGAAATCAGCAAAAGCAGTGGTGGTGGATTTTCATTAGTCTTTGTAGTGCTCTTTGGTCTTTTGGGTATCTTGGTTGGTTTCTTCGTCAAGAAAACATAGAAGCTGAAGTCAAACCTACCCTTTAATTAATTAGATCCATGCAGCATAAACTGTGTGTTCTCCAATTTTCAGAAACATTACAGGGCCTCTCACTCCTGATGTAAAAATTTAGTCTGACCAATATTATCGCCCTTGTTTTGGTTTGTCCAAGCAAAGTAGATTGGTTTTCATTATGTTAGTTGATCATCCTTTTCAAAACTATTAATTATATTTTTGTTCGATCAAATGATCGAGGTTTTTCTTAATTAGAAAACTATCATCAGAGATTCATACCAAACTGGTCATACTTTTTCTGTGTTTTCATTCTCTTGCTCGTTTCCGTTGCTATACTACTGCATGCAATTTCATACTCGTCACTTTGATCATCAAAATGATGTAAATAGATGGCATGATATACCTTCAGATCTTCAATGAGATCATAAATACCACCATGGAGGTTGTTCCCTTGTGCTAGCGGTCATGGTTTACTTGTTCACTTGAGTAACTCTAAATTAGCAACAGAAAAATTGCGCATAATGCATACTCATACAAACTACAAAATACAATTCTATGCATTACAAAATAGTAATAAGACATTCAAAAGCAGTAGTTTCATATTCATAAAGCTAGTTGGACGACCACAAAGAGTTGAAATGGAAATCAAAATAAAACCAGTAAGTGCTGGTTTTGGTTTTATTATAGTACTATCACTACTATGTATGTACTTATACTGTAAGTTATACATAGCTTGGGTAAAACGGACTAGTTGCCGGTGCTTGGAGTTGTTGCTGGGATGGTGCTTGTGGTTGCGTTTTCCAAACCGATTTCCTTGTGCTCGCCTTGGCCCAGAGGACAAGGCCGATGCTTGCGACCTTCATGATCGTAATGATGAGGAAGATGATGGCAGCGTCGATTAGAAACGAAAGCTCCAAACATGGTGCCCAACACAAACGTCAAACCCGGCTTAAATCGACCCATTTGGCTCATCTTTCTCAAATACGATCTCAAACGGAGGTGATAAGGATACTGTAGAAAATGAAGTTTTTTTAGACAGGCCGGTGTAGAAAATGTTATTGTTGAGAGTCTGAAGTGTGAGGAGGAAGGAGGAGTTGAGGGGCTTTATATATGAATATTGAGAGGTAAGTCTTGAGTGGCAGCCAAGCCTTCTTGCATGTCATGGTTTTATAAGCTAGCCCCTTGTCCAAGACTTCGAGGGTCAGGAATACTTGTCAAACTATTTTGAATTTTCTATAAATAACAGTCAAAGTTCAAACATATATGTATGGAAACTTGGAAATGAATTGTTTCAGCAAAATTGTGCACCGAACGTAATTGACCACAATAGCTTCTTATCACTGAAACCTTTCTCAGCTCTACACATGATAAAAAAAAAAACACGTTCATCAGAGTTTCTTCAACAGTTTCCTTTACAATAGAGGAACAAAATTTTAAAATCTCCACAATTATTGTTCTCCAATTCTAACAGCAACTGCCAGATGACTCCAGCAATAGTTACAGAGGGATCAGCGATCATGGATTAACTTTAGTGTGAGAGTGTAGGAAAAAGAAAAGCTCAAGTGTGAGAAGAATGGAAGACCTGAATGGTTTCATAAGAAACATAGATTCATCAGTACGACATTTTGAGTGCCGGACAAGATTTTCTCTGGGCAATGTTCATCACTAATTAGCTATCCCCTTCTTCAAGGGTCAACATATATGCAACCAAAATTGTTAATTCGAACAGTCTATAAGGGAAGCCTTGGTGATGGGATTAGGTAATAACTTCTAGGTTTACTTACAATATAGATATTTGAAATGTCTTCATCTAAGATTTATGAGGATTTTTTTCATCACAAACTTGAATTGAAAGACCCACTACCTAGGCCGGGTCAGTTCCTCGGGTTCGTTATATGAGTATTTTCACAAGCTCATATATGATGTAACAAATCAAGGGTTACGAACATTGAACTCCTAGATGTTTGTGTTGCATTTGATAAACCAGATTATTGCGATCAGATTTTGATCTCTGTCAGCAGCAAAACGGCAAATATACTAGTGATACCGACCACCCATTTCATACTCGATATCCATGGACCATAGCTCAATTTCAGCCACTACCTTTTCAGTCTCATTGTTCCACTATTTCTATATATAATGTTACCTTCAATTTTGCCGTTTGTCAAGTGAAACAGCACAAACAAAAAAGATGGCTTCTAGGGGTTCCAAGGCATTTGCTCTTTTCATTCTCCTTGACATCATATTTTTCTCTCTTGTATCCTCTCACGAGGTTCCATGCCCTCCTGCAAGTCCTTCCTCTCCTCCCTCTGTTCCTAAGAAGCAAGCCAAGTGTCCCAGAGACACCCTCAAGTTTGGGCTATGTGGGAGTTGGTTAGGGTTGGTGACCGAGGTCGTCGGGACGAAACCCAGCGAGGAATGTTGCACCCTGATAAAGGGTCTGGCGGATCTCGAAGCTGCATTGTGTCTGTGTACTGCTATTAAGGCCAATTTGCTGGGGATTGTCAAGCTCAAAGTGCCTGTTGCTGTTGGCTTGCTTGTTAATGCTTGTGGGGGGAAGGTGCCCGAAGGCTTTGTATGTGCTTGATTGGGAACTGTTTGTATGCCTTGCTAGCTTATGATTCGCAAGAATTGATGTAAATTGCTCCTTGTACTTAATTTGTGGTTCAAATCATCAAATAAACCAATTAAAATTAGCTGTGTGTGGTTTTGGTAGACCAAGATCCCCAACCTTATCCGTAGAATAAGTTATAGAAACTAGTCACATACAAGACTATATACTACAGTCCAGCCTCAGAGTTTTGTTGTTGTTTATATATATGTATATTCAGGCCCTTCTACTAAGGGATCCATTTTTTTGACATATATGAGGGATCAAGCATTAGACCAACTTTTCAATCACATATCAACATCTCCACCGTTTAATATTTAGATGTATATATGTATATCATTTCTGCAAAATTTCATCCCATTTGGTGATCGTTAAGGCTTCGAACTAACTAAAATCAATTGATGGATCAAATCTGCCAAACCTGAACCGTTCATGCCTATAATTTTAATTCGCAGTTTTGAACACCTTAACGATCGCCAATTTGGATGAAATTTTGCAGAAGTGATCTACATATTAGGACCTAAAAAA
>NC_020497.1:7181686-7254015 GCF_000184155.1 Fragaria vesca subsp. vesca
ACGGTACGGTACGTATATATATATATATATATATATATATATATATATATATATATATACAGCAAGCTTCCTCTAAGGGATCATTTTTTTGGGGTTATATGAGGGATTAATGATTACACCAACTTTTCGATCACCATTTCCAATCTTAACCGTTCAATCTCTTCATATATATGAGTGGATCATTTCTGGAAATTTTCATCCCAATTGGTGATCATATATAAGAAAAGTACAACACATTACAGAGAGGAGCCATCCATTACGGCGCCCCAAATTGGAAGAGTCCAACAAAAGAGCCTGCGACGATGTCCAAGGAAGGATAACACCCATCCAAATTCTAGGAGAATCAAGAGAATCCAAATTTGCCTCAGCATCCGTTAGGAAATTAGCTTTACGTAAGATATGATCGAAAGTGATATGATTGAAGTTGCTAGCAATCATCCAAACATACCGAATCGTAGACTTAGAGGTGAAATACGGTCATTTTGGAATCTTAGCTCCAACCCCATAGACATAGGACATACAATAAGTGAAAATTATACAACGCATCCGGGTGCGCCGCGCACCCGGGTGTATCCACCGTTGATTTTGACCCGCAAAAAAAAAAAAAAATTAGACGGTGGAGATGACGGGTGCGCGGAATAGGCTCTCTGCAATAAGTTTTCCGAACGTTTGAAAATAGTTATTAGGAGGATGGAATTCACACTCTTTAATTTGCACTCCACAATCATATTTCCTTTATGCATAGTTTTCACAATTTAGTTAAGTTCCAAATCCACGGGAAAAAAATAGTAATTATAAAATTGAAATTGTAAATTTTTCTCTCATTTCATTATTTCCTAGTATTTCGTCGATAGAACACTAAACATTCACAAGACTTCCAAGGCATAATTGCCAATTTGTTACCCTAACTTTTCTTTTAGTATCAATTTGTTGCCTTAGCTTTCATTTCAACCAATTTGCTACCTTAGCTTTTCATAATTAGCCAATATGCTACCCTAACTATTAAATCTGTCAATTTGCTATCTTTCCATCAAATTTGCTATTTTAGGCTTTCAAGATTAACCAAGTACTTATCAAAATTTCAATATCGACCAATTTTAATCTTTAATTTTTAGAATTAATTCATGTTATGATGAATAAATGAAAAAAAATAAAATAATAAAAAGGTAGCAAGTTGGCTAATTTTGAAAATATAAGGTAGCAAATTGGTAGAAATAATAATTAAGATAACAAATTGGCTAAAATAAAAGTTAAGTTAGCAAATTGACACTACCATGAAAGGTAGGGTAATAATTTGGCTAAAAAGCCGATTTCAAAAGATAAAGAGTAATGGTTTCTTTTTATTCACACAAACATACGACCCATATATCACTCAATTTTTTTAAAAAAAAAGGCAAATAAAATCAACATACTAGATACAAATTAAAGAGAACTCCAAATAATGAACATGAAAAATACTGGAAATGATCAATCACATGAAAATGAACCAATTGAGCCACACTATCGAACATCGATCAATCTAGGCGCATTGGAAGCCAGCTGGGACGCCCTTCCCACAGTAATTCAAAAGCAAGCTCAAAGAGATTGGCACGTTCAAATTGATCCCCAGAACGTTGGCCTTAAGAGCCGTGCAGAGGCACACAGCAGCTTCAAGATCAACAAGACCCTCAATGAGGCTGCAGCATGGGGTCTTTGGCGGGGTGCCCACGACAAGGTGCACCAAGTCATTCAACAAATTGGCACAAACCCCTAGCTTGAGGGTGTCCTTAGGGCAAGTCGCCGCCGCTGGTGGTGTTGGAGGGTGTTTCGGGGTTTTCGGTGGCGGCGGGCAAGGGACATAATGGTTTGCACTGACTGTGGTGAAAAACACTATGTTGAGGGAGAGGAGAAGAGCGATAGTTGCCACTGCTTTAGAAGAAGAAGCCATTTTAGCTTGGGACTGAAGTAATCAAAATCTCCAAGCAGTGGACTAATTGATAACTTTGGAGGTGTGGAAATAGTGAACAGAATTAGGGTATTTATAGGGGTTTTGTTTCAGATTTGGAATCTGAAACGTTCAGAGAGACTCATGCATGCATGTGAGCAAACAGTGCTGTGTTTTGGAGGTTACTGTGTAAGTTGCTGGCATGGCGGTGCAACTTGAAGAAGACGGCCAGTTTTCGACTTTTGGATCATTGTGTATTTCTGTATATAAATTAGGGTTCCTAAACGACCAAAACAAAAAGACAACGGTGGGTAGCCTAAATTATCAGTCACATGAGGCTTATATCTCCAAGATGTTTCCAGATTCCCCTTCCATCAACGTAAACAAGGATTAGTACTGTGTTATAAATTTATGAAATAACACACTGCTGGCTGCTAGCTACTAGAATATCATTTTCCGACTAACAATTTATCGGTCATTTTCACGAAATGATATACCATTGGAAATTCCTCGATCGAAAGGCCAAATCGATCGGGATGTAGTGAAATTTTTGTGTAGATATATCATATATGTATGTATTGGTTTTTCTGAATCCAAACTAAGACATTTCTAAATCGATCATAACTAAACTGGGCACACATATCAGATTTCATAAATCAAAATTAACCGAGGTATTTAAGAGAGAGTTAAGCTTGATGCTTGCAAGTTGGAGCTTCAATTGTAGAAGGAGAACTTTTAGATGGCTTGTACAATTGCCTGAACACAACAACTGTGATAGGAATCAAGGCTTGTTGAAGTTGAAAGAACAAAGCAGAAAATGTAAAGAACGCATAAGAATTTTAGGACTACATCGTGACTTCTATATTGATGATGTGAACAGTACAACAACCTTTATATAGCAAATAGGTATTATAAGCCAATAACTATTCTACCCTTGTGACACTAATGTTATACTGCTAACAAACTAGATAGGTGTAGAACCTAGAAAAGCGGAAAGATCAAAAAGGGAAAAGAAAAATAAAATTTTAGCTAGGGCATGACCGGATTTAGAGCAAGGGATTTGATTAGCTGTACGTAGATCTCGTGTGCTAGAGAGTGAGGGTTTTGAACGGGACCGGTGCACTGTTGGGGGAGAAAGTGGCGCAAGACAAGTTGATCGATATGTCTCGGATCGGGAGGTAATGGCAGGTGGAAATGTAAAATATGAGCACAATTAGGTAGTACGTATGTATTGCGGGTAAAAAGTTACGAGCCTTAAATTCATGCACGTTTTATAGTTAATTTTAGAAATGACTTTCAAAGTATATTTATAAAAAAGATGAAAGGATAAAAGGATGAAAAGAAAAATGGTCCAAACAGTGTGTCACCTTTTACGGAAGTTAACTTTTGGTGTCTCACGTTTAAAAAACTTTAAAACGGTATCTCACGTTCTTATTCTAATTGAATGATGGTATTTAGAACTGTTAATTCTGTTAAAAACACTAACAACTGAAGGGTACGTTTGTCTTTTCACATCTAACCTTGTTTTTTATACTCTCACTCTCGAATTTGCATTTATACCGTTTAGCCAATTTTAATCCAACGGTAGAGCCAAAAATATTCTTTCACCTTGAAATTCCCCACAGAGTCATCGTTTATGATTAAACCCATTTTGAAAGAGAAATGGCAGATGTAGAAACTACCCAGAAACCAAAAAGAATAAGAACACTGACGATGTGGTGTTGCGGTAGGTTGCTCAAGTTATTGTGAGGTAGCTAGGTAGGCTTTCTCTGGTGTTGGATTGAAGTTGCGATTCAATCTGGAAGAATTCCATCTGATAGGAACCCGGCTACTTACCGATCAACATTTTTACAAATGAAACCTCAAATCATAATCAAGGTCGATTATCAAGAACTCATCTACAACTGGTGCGGAAACTATTCTAGCACAATACACTAACTTATACACATTTAGGGAACAGGGAACAACTAATCACATGATCATCAAGTATCCCGCACTACTTTTGGAATCCCCATCAGAGAATGTCCCAGACCTCTTGAGAAGCTGAAACTCATCCATGGTTTGCCTTTGAATTCTATGCATGGGTGGATCTACGTTACGGGCTGTCTGTCTGGGCTGAAGCCTAGACAGAAATCTTATATGTAGTAAATAAGTACCCATGAAAACAATGAGAAGCCTTAGTTCAGTTAGCAGCCCAACCAAATTATAACCTCCTTGTTGCAGGTTCGACTGCTCTTTTTGGATATTTTTAGTAGTTTTTCTCACTTTGGTACCACAAACAACACAATTATTCTTCCTTCCTTCTTCAGTTACAATATTTTCTTACTCTTTTTTGCCCATTTTTTCTTTTCTCTCTTCAAATAAGAAATTCCAAAAAAAATTCTCATATAGCTCTTGCACTTCTCATAGTGTTTATTAAGAAAAAAAATTCCTTCGATGAGTTTTCAGTGGGTTATAAACCTCAAAAAAAAAAAAAATTGTGCTTCTAACTAGCCAAGACAACTTCCGGACAGGCCCAAACCTGAGATTTTTAGACCTGAGTCAAACTTTTAAATTTGGGCCCTCAAAGTATAATATTCGTTCAATTTTATTTTTTCTATTTAAAAAACACACAAAAATTTTCACGAACTAAAGCTATAAACTCAAAATCTAACAAAAACAAAAAACAAAAACATTAGAATTCCTATTTATATTAAAAATCTTATTAATAGAACAAATCTCTTATTTAGGCTGCTCATTTTTTCTAAAATAATAACCAATAAAAGTAATATAAGGGTAAGATTTTATATTCATTTTTCTCTTTTGTAATTTAACACCACCCTAATTGGATGCTCTTAATTATTTTTGATTGTTTTTAACTAAATTAATGTGATCACACAAAGAGGAAAAAAAAAAATTTGGGCCCTTTAAGGCTCCGGGCCCTGAGTCCATCAACTTTTAGGACTCTATTCAGGTACGGGTCTGCTTCCGGATCCTAGATCCGCCACTGGTTCTGTGAGATCAATAACTTGCTGCTTTCTGAAACTCATCATTTTCTCCATCTCATTTGCTGGAGATGGATCGGGGTTCGTGCTACCGACATTTCACCGGAGCCGGTAGCTCCATTCTCGGTCCTTAATTCTAAAGAAATAGGTTGGTGAGTGAGTGACCGCTCTCTTCCAGTCCTCTCTCCACCTACACAAAGCTGTAGAGAAGAAAACCTTAAAAAAAAGAAAAGAAAAAAAGAATTGAAAATAAATGGTAAAAGATTAATTTAGTCATTCTGCAATAAAAATATGTCTGTCGTTAGAGTTTTTAACAGAATTAACTGTTCTAGATACTATTGTTCAGTCAGGGGTAAGAACGTGAGATACCGTTTTGAAATTTTTTAAACGTGAGACACCAAAAGTTAGCTTCCGTAAAAGGTGAGACACTGTTTGAACCATTTTTCCAAAATTAAATCCAATTCAGGAATGGTATTATGGTAATGGCCAAACATTTTTTTTTGGTTTCTGGTTGATGAAACTAAGACTATTGATTCCTTTCTATAAAAGGATTCCTAACTAGTCCTAACAGTTTTACTATAAATAACGGGTTTAGTGGATGTTTGGTACACAGGACTCTTTTAGACAGGCTTATTTTTTATGATAGTCCTGCACTCTCTAAGCTTGGCTTATGTTATGTTAATCCCTGACCCATGTTTGGTATTGCTTAGTACTAAAGGGCAGAATAAGCACAATAGTCATATCCCATGTTTGTGATGCACCTAGACTAATCAATTTTGAATACCACAATATTCTTTCTATTTTAACAAACTATTATCCAATAATAAGAGATTTGAAAACTTCAACATGAAGCTCCAATTCATACAACTTCAGCAACTTTTTTTTTTTTGGTTCTGATACTTCAGCAACCTTGAAAATTACAAAAATACATCCAAATAATGAAATACATAGAGCTGATGCCTGATAAGCAAAGAATCACGACCTTCACCTCTTGTAACCAGATTTTCCTTCATCTTCAATAGCATCTGGAGATAAGACATCACACTACCAGTTAGACACACACTACCACCAGACATAAAAACTGATATACCCTTACGCCAAACTTTGTTCATTACTGAAATTTGAAATTGTGGAATCTACTAACTGCAAAATAAGAAATTCAGCAGCAAAGCAAGTCGGGAAGGTGAGTATGCCAACAAAACAGGAACAAGGACCAGAGAAACACAGATGCACACAGATGAACATGAACAAGAATCAAATTAAACCCATAAGACTATAATATTCTGCAGTTCAGCAAAACACAGATGCACCTAAAGCAAACTGAACTGAACATATTAATTGAATTAGAAAGACAAGCCGTGAGGGATGCTATCAGTTGAAAGAACAGTTCTTGCATGATACTAAGATTATAGGATCTGACACCACATGAATAGGCCTAAATTTAATCACATGAAGGCTTTGAATATCATTATTAGTTCCAGCAGTAAAAACTTTCAGCATGTTTTGTACCAAAATGAATACTATTGGAAATCCATTAGCACTTCTGATAATGCAAAAGAATTCAGCATCAAGAGTGAATGAAATCGTGTATAACATGAAGTATCTCGAACATACTGAACGCTGAATTGATACACTTCAACTAAAAAAAAATATTAAACAAAAACTGAACACCACCTAAGAACAAATTTCAATGCATCAAACTGAGAAGTTCAAAGCAATATGATAAGTTCCCAACAACTGGAGCATCCTTTCCAATCATAGAAACAAAGAATTAATTAAAAAGTAGAAGAAAAAAAAGACAAAAAGAAGAAGACCCAGGCATGAAAATGATCGATTCTTAGCAAATCAAGCTACCCAAACCAAGAATCATTAATCAATCAATCAAATACATACAACCCACAAACAATTTTGTAGGTAATCGACCTTTTACTCAATCCCAGATCGAAAAATAAAAAAGTAGAGAGGGGAGGAGGAGATCGAACCTGAAGTCGGTGAGGCGAAGCAATGAGAGGAGGAATTTCGCACCTTGAGCAGTGGTGAGACGAGGAGTGAGAGAGGCGATGAATTTCCCACTTGGAGTAATGAGCGCTTCTCGATCGTTCTCTACCGCGAGCTTGAGTAGTCCCCCCAATTTTGGGGCCGCTCCGTAAGAAGGTGTGGAGAGGACACGGGGCTTTCATAAGCTCATTTAATTGAGTCCCTCTATCACCCAAACGCAGGACTGGTCTTAATTTCTTACGTAAGTTAGTCCAATCCCAACCCAGTCCCACGTACCAAACGCCCCCTAGTGGTCTCTTAGACTCGTAACAAAAAGTTGCGGCAGCTAGCACTTGTACCAACGACATATTTGGCCAGCAACTAGGATTTGACGGACTGGGATCCTCTCCTCATATTCCTCTGCTCATATTTCCTCATAAATGAATCTGAGCTATCCAATGGCCAGGATTTCTCTGGCTTTATTCTCTCAAATTTCAGACCCAGAGTATAAACCCAATAGTAGGTTGATATGAACCCAGTTGCATTGCTCATATTTCTAGTATTTCTAGTACGTATCTATTCTATCTTTGATCGGTATCCTTCATCTCGATTTCCCTAACACTATAAGAACCAGTCTTTCTCACAAAACATAAACCCAGTAACATGCAAAGAACATTGCTTTTTCCATCGCTGAAGACAAAAGCGAAGACCCATCAACGAGACCTTCTTGCTTCTCTCCCATACTCGAGCAGGATGAGGATGTCGCTCTACCTGACCGGTTCCTTGACGTTTCTCATGATTAACCGGTTCTGGTCGTCGTGACGGCTGCGACAACAGACGTTCCTCGAGATCCGTCAACGCATCCTTCTTTCTCTTTCGGCTGCTGATTCGATTCGAACAACAGATACGTAGTAAAAGTGTAAAACTATATGCAAAAGGAATTATGGAGCGAAAGATATCAGCTTTGGGGTTGGGGTGAGAGAGAGAGATGAGAAGAGATCGGAGATCAGAAATCTAGACGAGAATTTAGGAAGAAGATAAACTAATCACCTTAAAGAATGTAAGATAAATCCTGACCATCTATTAAGATTGGATGGTTCAGATTTATTTATGAGGAAGTATGAGCAGAGAATTACGAGGAGAGGATCCGAGTCCGGATTTGACTCTGTATTTTTGCCTCATTGTTGTTGCTGTTATTGTTACTATTCATTGATTTTGGATGGGAACTCTGGAATTCCCAGATTTGGGAAAGCATTGCTTAGTGGAAGAATGACAGCAGATCGATTTCTTGTCATTCTCATGTGATAGCTGCAATAAGGTGCTCTGTTTAGAGCCCCCAAGCTACATTAAGCACAACTGTTCAAAATACGACAGACAAAATGTCACTGTTTTTATCTGCCGTTTCTGTGCCCAAGGAGTTCATCTAATTCCATCTTAGTACAAGAAACCTATATATAAATTTCATACTCTTTTCTTTTGTCTTTTTGGCAAAAACAAATTTCATACACAGTTCAATTAAGTATAAAATATATATACCCATGTGGTGTAGCTCGGATGGCAATCCAATAGCGAACGTTGCTTCGATACTGGTAATAGGTCGAATGTTCGAACCCTGCTTTGGGTAAAAGCATCCATGAGGAGAGTCAGGCCCTGGCTCGGAGGCTAAAGCTTCGGTTTTCTCTTGTAACCAAAAAGATATATATGGATGCATAAGAAAGTATCAATATCGCCATATACTTGTATCCAAATGCAACACGTATATTCTTTCTAAAGTATGAAAGAGAGAACAAGACGTACAGTGCTCGTGAGTCATAATTTGACATGTCATGTAATTAACTTGATTCGATGTCAGTGTGTTTTTACTTTTTACAAGGTAAATGTTCTAAGCAATCCTATATAGGAAATCCATCAAGTTGTGTTCTTTTTCTTGCTATAATGTATGGTACTGATAAATCGTGATCATTTAAGTGGCTACAAAAAAATGTCTGCTGCTCATCTGGAAAAAGAGCAGGTACCTTCTGTAACGCGTAGAGTTAATTATAGGCCTTATCCCACCGACAAGGATAAGGCTTTGTATCTTGGGGTCCATGCCTGCTTGACTTGGACTATCCTTAGATGACTTTGTATCCCTAAATACGTGCTCCAGGAGAAAACGCTGCTAACAATAGAAGTTGAATTTCATATAATCAAGGAAACCGCAGTAGCTAACATAATTAACAAGCACCCTACCACATAATCCCAAAGAAACATATAGTGATCAATTAGAAATTTCGCTATGGTTTCCAACCAAGTACTGTAATTGTCGACCCAATTTTCCATGCAAGTGCTGTAATTGTCGATCCCGTGAGACGCGCTTTTCACTTTTGAGGCTTTCTCAGTAACTTCATATCCCCCCAACAACTACAAGAGATTTATTCAAGCTCTTCATTCCTGGCTCAAAGCAGAAAATAGAATACTTCGTTCCTAGTCGATTCTCTATCATCTCAAATCTCTCTATCTGGTGCTTGTAGATGGCTGCTTCTTCGTCTTCATCATCTGGAGGCAGTTTTAAGTACGACGTTTTCATCAATTTTAGAGGCGAAGACACCCGTAGCTCTTTCGTCTGTCATCTTTACCACGCTCTGAACCAGACTCTGCTCGACACCTTCATAGATTCCGAAGAGCTTCAAAAAGGTGACGACCTCTCGAAGCTATACAAAGCCATTCAAGACTCGAGGCTTTCGATTCTAGTTTTTTCTAAACACTATGCAACTTCTACATGGTGCTTAAAAGAACTGGTTCAGATCCTGGAGTGCATGGATCGGCAGAACCAGATTGTGGTGCCCATTTTCTATCAAGTAGATCCTTCCCATGTTCGCAAACTCAAGGAAAGCTTTGCAGAAGCTTTTGCAAAACATGAAAGCGATTCCAATGTAAACAAGGAAGAGTTGGAGAGCTGGAAGTCCAGTTTAACGAGAGCTGCGAATTTATCCGGTTACCACTCCAAAGATTATCGGTAATGTTTTTTATATACTCCTACTCAATTAGTCTCTCTTTGTTTCCTGGTGAAGATATATTAATTAGATTGATGAAGTTTCCGGCTCATACTTTATGCTTCTTCGGTTCTTGGTTTTATTCATTATGAAGTCTCATTGATGTTTATAATTTTGTTGAAGTTGATATATTACTGAGGTACGTAATTAGTCAGGTAACATAACCTCTCGGCTCTAGCTTCAATCTTCAAGTATAGACAAATAGCAGCGATCGAGCTGAGAGCTGAACTAAAGTCGCAGTAACAAGTATAGATATTTGAAGTTTCCTGCTCAACTTTTCTGCTATATTTTAATTTTGTCCATGCTTAAGTCTTAATACTATTCATAATTAATTAAGTCTGGGAAACCTGTAGCCAGATCTTTCCTCAGAGAATGAAATTAAGAGAAACTTAATTGACTGATTTATTTCATCAAAGGTTTTCTACTTTCTTCAAGTACTGAAGAATTGCAGGGGTCGACCGGATGAGCTTAACTTAAGTCGCAGTGATTTTTACTCTCATAAAGTCACTAGCTAGCTAGTAGTTAGTTTAGTTGGATTTCGTTTGGATTTAATGTAGGTGGTTTTTGAGTATTAGTGTTCATGATAAGATTGTACAAGCACTGTTGCCAATTATTTCCTTTAATTATTTACTTGACTTTTAATGATTCCACATGCATTCTATTTTTTTTTTTCTTTTTTTTCTAAATTTCACAGGGATGATATCCAGCTTATCAATAGCATTGTAGAAAACATCTTAAAGAAGGTGATCCGCATCTCACCAAGCTGTAAAACCGATGACTTGATTGGAATGGACACTCACATGAATAAAATTGATTCGTTATTCAAATCAGGGGTGGATGATTGTCGCAACGTTGTTGGAATCTGGGGTATGGGTGGCATCGGCAAGTCAACAATCGCTAGAGCTGTATATGATAATATCAGTCCTCAATTTGAACACAAGTGCTTTCTTGATAATGTGAAGGAGGGCTTCACAAAGAAAGGTGCAAGACAGATGGTTGAAGACCTTTTATGTGCAACTTTGAACTTAAAAGATGGACGCACTTTAGTTGGAGGCGTGAATATGATAAAGGAAAGACTAGGTAAGAAAAAGGTTCTTCTTGTTCTTGATGATGTGGACGCAATGGAGCAAATTGATACCTTGATTGGAGAAAATCCTTCATTTGGCATGCCTTCAAAATCTGGATCTGACTGGGTGCTCAAAACTTTCAAAGTTGCCTGACAACTTCCAGAATTGGGAATCTTTGAATAATCTGGATAATCTGGAGGGAAGTGGAATGAAACATCTTCCATTCTGCATATCGCGAATGAAAGAATTTTCATGTACGGGATGTAAAGAATTGACAGCGCCCTTTATCTCGTGGCCAACATGTATGAGGAATCCTAGCTCCTCTATTCTGGTCTATCTTAATTTAAGTGGCTGCAATGTTTTGGAATTATCGGATGCTATTGCTCATTTGTCATCACTGAGAGAATTAATCTTATCGGGAAACAATAACTTGGAGAGTCTACCTGAAGCGATGAATCGCCTGGGTGATTTAGAAAAGCTCTATTTAAGAGGTTGCAAGGGACTGAAATCAATACCAGAGCTTTCATCAAGTATACGACGCATAGCAGCCGATGATTGCACATCTTTGGAGACAGTTTCAACACCACAGTTACCTTGTGTTGGAAGCATTCGCTTCTCATTTTTTAATTGCTTGAAACTGGTGAATACCAATCTATTTATGTGTATTGTGGAAACTGCTGCTACTGACAATCAGGTATATACATGCCCTCTCTCAGACACATTAGCGCACACACATGCTGCACATATACTAATTAATTTAGATTAACTGTCTGTTTTCAATGTATAGGGCGAAGATTTGGGTTCTGATTACCGTATGTGTCTTCCTGGAAGTGATATTCCAGATTGGTTCAACCATCAGGATAGAGGGTCTTCCGTAACTGTGCAGCTACCACCCGATTGGTCCCACATGTCTGACGGGTTGGCTATATGCGCCATCAGTAACTTGCGGGGTGCTGATAATGAAGAAACTCTTGAATCTGCTTTTTGTTATGCTACCTTGAAAGCAAATCAGGGTCAGGACAACTTCTATTTTCGTTTGCTACCCCGATATCAAGGTGGAAATGATGTGCCCCTTGAGTCGGATCATATGATCCTGGTATTTATAAATTCATTAAATTTTGAAACTTTTCATAGTGGACGCAAGTACACCCAGGCCACATTTAGGATTGTGACAACGGACTCCATTACAGATGATCCAATGACATGGAAAGATTGCACTTGGATCTCAAGTTGCGGGGTTCGCTTATTCCAAATGAATGCACCATCCTCTGTGGACCTTGTTTGCAATGTGGAAAACAGAGAAACAGAGATAAGTAGCAAGAGAAAGAGAGAGACACTAGAGAGAGGGAAAGAGAAGATGGGGGTAGAGGTGCAGAAAGAGGAGGAAGAGTGCTCAGGAGGTCCCATATGCTCCTGCTTCTCGTTGAGTGGGTGCACTATTTCGTTGAGAAAGAAACAAAGACAAACAGAAAGAGAGGCAGAAGGTGTTGCTGGATTAGAGTCAGAGGAAGCGGACGTCTCAGGAGAAGGGGGACTCCTCACACTGTCTCTCTAGGTATCCATCACCATTACAACTCAGACAACCACTAGCTGAGAATATAAACCAGCTTTTACATTAAAACCAAGCATCTAAGTTGTGGCTTCTGATTCTTCATTTACTAGCATGCATATTGACTAATATTTCCTCTATATATCCAAACTATATCAACTTTTAATATTAGTTAATTTTGATCAAAACTGGGTCCATTTTATATATGTCTCCATTTTCCTCCTACATCTGATAGTTCATTTTGCATTTTACTGTTAGTATTGATGCGATGGATGGATTAATGAGCGTGTGATGTAGTCTGCTAAATCTTCTTCCTCAAAAAACAAAAACAAAAACGAAATCCTTCTCCTATGTGGTATTGTTGATTGAATTCAAAATGAGATGTGTTTTATTGTAGATATCCTTAGGACGACAGTCAAAATCTTAAGCTGACAAACTTAGATGATGAAAACATAAACTTTCAGCTTTTATTGGAGTATTGGCTACAGCATAGTGATACTGGAATAGGTGTACCAACTAGTTTGAGTTAAGGAGCTAGTAATCGCTTTCAATAATTTGCAGATGTTGTGAGACAGAATATTGTTTCTGTTAAGTTTGATTTGCAACTGTTCATATGTATTATATATCATTATACATGTAGCACTTGGGATGTATTATATAATCAGAAAGTTAATTAAAATATAATCAGAAAGTTGCCTGAAGCATTGGACCTGCCAATCCTATGTTTCTAATTTACAATTTGAAAGCATGTTCTTTATTAACCGTCACGATATATATTGTTGTGTTGGCAGATTTCTTAAATTCTGTGTGTTGTTGCACGTCTCCTAATATTTCTGCTTTATTTCTTATGTACTGTTACTTTACTGAATGTTGTTGTGTGGTGTTTTGGATATAGAGATGCTGAGTTTAGAGATACTGGATTGGAAAGATCTGAAAAATTTTGGAATAGTTCTGGAGTGGGTTGAAGGAGCAAGGTCATGCCATATCCGAATTGTCGGAGAGGGATCCCTAAGCATTTCTCCGCCACTGTTGGTGGTCGACTGATTGGGGAAAAGGTATAGAAATAATGCTTCCAAATTGTCTGCACTGTAATCTCAATCATCAGGATATATCGTATTCACATGTGTGAGGCTGGTTCAGTGTCTAAACTCATGGACTTAGTGATATTTTCCTGAGTGATATTTTGTTTATAGATATGTGACATTACGGAAGCAGGTTTTGATTGCCGCGGAATTAGCTTTCAACTTTCATAACATGAATTTTCTTTTTAGTGAGATTCATAACATGATGGCTAACTGTAGGTAGAATGATATCTGCAGTAAAGAGTAGGATCTTAACTGCATGGGTTTGTTCTGTAGGCTTTAACTACTAACTTCTGCTTTGATTTAGATAGAGTTTGCATGAATGCAGTGTGTTGATAAACTAGACCCTTTCCATATCTAATTTCTTTCCCATTATTTCTGTTGTCAGTCTCTGTTTTGGAAATCAGTGTGATATGAAGTTATGAGTTCTCCGATGTCTCCTACATCGTTAAATGTATCTGCAACATGATTTCATTTTGTGAAATTTGTGAACTGAAGTCTGCCTTACCTCTAGTCATTGTAGAACATCCATGGTTACAAAATGCAATGAAATCTCCAAATGTAGGAGAAATTGTGAGACCCAAGGCTGAAGCAGTTCTCACTTCTCAGTGATGAATACATTTAAAGAGAAGACTCTGCAGGTATGTAACTGTAATTCATCATTTTAGTTTAAAGCATTGACTACAACTGTGATGATGTATGATTCATGAGATGTGTAATTATGTGAAGTTTTCCGGGTAATTGCAGAGCATTTATCTGTTGAGTAGAAGTAATCAGGGCCATGTTCACATTGATGGACACTTATGAGGAATTGAAGACTGGTCTTCAGAAAGTCAGTACGCCGTTGGCCGAACCAGAGGGTAAGATATTTAAATTCATTTGAGAACTAAAATCACCATAACTTTGCTTCCAACAAATTTTTTACACTAGATCAGGCATATATGTCGCTAATATATCCATTTTCTGTTCTTCATTTTGCGCAGGCTGATGTTGATGGGAATGGATGGTGAGTTTGAGGCAATTACAGTACACTTACAAAATTGGAGAATGATGAATATCTCCATGGAGCATTTATATTAAATAACAGAAAAGACCTGAAACAGTGTGCAGGCTAATCTACCATTACTTATGTTGTTTAAGTAAGAAAAATCTATGATCTAATTTAATTATAAATGAAATCAAACACAGGAATCAGGATCATTAAGTTGATTAAGTTCTGAACAACCCCACTTTTTCATAACCTTCCAAACCAGTTTTCAACTTCCACACCTTAGTTCACTGTTAACTTACAACAAATGATTAAAACAAATGCAAGCAAGGTTAAGACCCAAGCAGAAAATGATTAAAAACAATGCATATAAAACAAGCTATCAATGAGGCTTCAAAAGGATGATCACCCGATGATGACCAATTCGTGTCTCACTTACACGACCCAGGTGACGAAGAACCTGTGAAGCAGCGAAAGACACCAAGAACAAAAGTTTCTTCACTGAAGTAGCTGAATTTGTAAATAGTGAAAGGCAAATGCTAATTCAGAGAATACTCAAATCAAAGTCACCATCTTCAAAGTCCAAGTACATATGACAGAAATTACTGCTTTTATCAGTTATTGAGAAAAGAGGATTGTACTTGAAACCTCTTTAGTAGTCACAAGAAGATGTGAGGTCCATGTATTCACTCAACTTATGCCCAATAAAAATGAAGTTTTCTTGAGGGCACTATGATATTGTTTAGTTTTTTCAGAATATATATTTGAAAAATGAGGACGAGAAGCTTACAGTTAGTATTGCTTTTCCAGTGTTGTCAAGCTTCAAGGATGGTCCCTTCATGTCAGTTTCGAGAAAGAAATGTTTTCCCTTCACGGCTTCATGCATTGCAATATCTCTTATTTCCTGCATTTGTTATAGCGGTATCAGTACTAGTAGCATAAATGAGCAGTTATACACCATCCCATGCTTACAAATATGAAAAGTTGACCAGCAGTGACAACTGACAAAGCAACATGCTCATTGATTCACATGGCAATAAAATCACAGAATGCCATTCTTGACACATTAAAAAAAAAAAAAAAGTTTCAAAAGGATGTTGCTTATTTCTCTTTTCTTTTCTTTTAGTAAAGATGAACAATCCTGATGAAAGTGGGAGTAAGGACCTGACTGGCCAGGCCATAAAAAAAAGTTGTTCTGAGAAGAGACGTCAACTTCATCCCCCAACAAAAATTCTAAGCTTTATGAGAAGACAAGAAGGGGTGGGCGTGGGGTGGGGAGGGTGGAAGAGGCATTATTCAGAATAGATCTAGTAACTTGAGATGCAGAAGGTACTAGTTGCCAAGTCTGTTAATATTTTCACCAACTTACCTAGCTAGGACCTGGGAACAACATGATAACCTCATTTAAATTAACTTACCAAGGCCTTCTCCCAACGATCTCCTGCCACCTGCATGACAATTGATAACCAGAATCAGACCTGTGCTAAAGATGTATAAACTGAAAACCAGAGAGGCAGAACACAAACATTCTTCTTTGGGGCAGCTATGAGCTGATAATTTGCTTCAGCGTATGTTGCCATGTCATTAATAGCTGCATTGACTTTCTCAAGTGTAAGCCTTCCTCTCATGTATCTGCAGTAGAAAATGACGCCAATAACAAGGCTAGATACAAAAGACCTCCTTTTTCAATACCAACCCCTCATGGAGTATATATTCAAAAGCCTACTATATAGCATTACATTTGAGTTTTGAGGCTCTTGAAATCAGTTTCTCCTCTTTGGAGGCGAAACAACTGAAGTTAAAGATGGCTTGAGACTATAAAGTAAGAAAAGAAATTGCGGTAGTTTGTGAATGTATAGTACTATAAAGTAGCAGAGACTGAACTTTATTTAGAGTTTTGCCATGAGTTGACAATAGAGACAATAACAATACTAGTTTGTATACAAAGTTCCACCTCTATGTAGTGCAGTATTATATCTCTTTGCCAGATTAGCATAACTAGACTGTGAGATGTCCCATTAGACAGCCTCCGTGAATGTTACCATGTCAGATGAATAACAGTATAAAGTGACTCATGCAAGTATGCTATTGTTGTCGATAAGAAAAAGAGAAGACAGGACACACTCTTAACATATATAGCAAAACTATTAAACTCACGATGACAAGGAATCCAGCTCTTCAGCACTTAAAAACCACAATGGTGGTGGAAGACGACCCTTTTTCTCCTGAAATCAAAAACACAAAGAATAGTTGGCCCTCTTACTGTTTCCAGAGCATGTAGCTATAGACAATTACAGAACAGACATGTCTGAGAGAGAGAGAGAGAGAGAGAGATGTACCTTAGGTGGTGGTGCAGGATCCTCCTCAAGCTTGAAGATCCCAGAACCTGCGTTTTGCTGAGAGCTTTCTGGAAATAAACTGAAACAAAGAAACAGTATAAGCTCTCTACCAAACAAATGCAAATAAATTTCAAACTCAAATGATCAATATGTCATCCATCGATGCCAGGATGCCTAACTAAGTTCTACTACCATCTATTTGTATCCAAATTCAACATTGACATTCTTTCAGGAACATGAGCTGGCGCATAAATTGACATGTCCTTCAATATCCTTTGCTGCTTCAACGATGCATCGATCAGTTTCTGCCATCACATTGTATCATCTAATTACACATCATTCATGAAAATTTATACAAAGCAATTACCCAATATTTACTATAAACACTTTCATTAAACTTTGAAAAGAAAAATTGATAAGCTTGCTTATTTTGATATCCTACTCAGCATATCAAATTATTCCCAATTCACTTTATAGCAACAAACAAAATTCACCGAAATTTGAACTAAATTCCTTTAATTTTTGACATAATCTCTACATTGTAATGATGAAAATTACAAAATTTCATGAAATTTCTCAGAAATCAAACAAAGCCCAATCCACAATTACTCATAGAGAGAGAGAGAGAGAGAGAGAGAGAGAGAGAGAAGAAAGAAGGTACTTTAGCTTTGGGGATGGCTAGGGTTTCGTCGCGAACGCGATCCTTGATGGCCTGGACCTGAACCTCCATGGCCTTCACGGCGGCGTCAACGGCCGACAGATCGGTGACGCTGCTGGCCGGGTACACTGAATCGCTTACATTTCAGAGATTTAGTTGATGTTATTGGAGACGAAATAGAATTTGGGTAATCGAATCGGGTCTTACTGTTTCGGGCAATAACGAGCTCTTGGAGCTCCGAGATCCGGCTGTTGAACCCGGAGACCAGCGAGTCCAGCGACGCCCCTGCTTTCTCCGCCTCCATCTCTCTTTCTCTTCTCAAAGTTTCGATCTTTTGGGGTTCGTCGATTTTGGTTTTGAAGTTGGGAAAGTTATTTTTGGCGGGAAGATGAGAAGCAATTTGTGGTGGGAGAAGTAGATAAAGGAGACGACGTCGTAAAGAGAAAGGTTACCCAACTACCCAAGTAGGGAAAGTACAGTAATACCCATCACAACAAAAATGACCCTTTTGGTAAAAAAGTCTCAACCTTTTACTGCTGAAACATAAATGATCTAAACACTATGTTTTAAACATTGAACGGTGAAGATGTGAAAATGTGATTTAAAAGTAAATGAAATGAGGAGCATCACACCTAAATCGATGTCCCGTTTTGAAAAAAAATTGTTCAGTATACGTATATAGTTGCATTCGCAGTGCAATTTCGAGTTGTATTAAAATAAGATAGAGCAAAATGGTGTGGGTTCGTATCAAATATATTGAAACCACTATTTCAGACATAGTTTGCTTACAATCCTAAAACCCTAGCTGTTTACTGAATCCTGAAACATGTAAACAGTAAACAGGATACATGCATGATCCAATGGAATGAATGTGTGATTATGCACTCATCTTATATAACATGCTAACATTTTTTTTTAATTTTTTGAAAACTAAACACCTAAATAATTGAGGGTCTTTTGTACGTAGAATCCTAATGTATAGTGATTGGGATAATACCATTGTGATTGTTCGACCATCTAATCCGGTTTGCTACGAGAATGAGCTACTGATATGAAAAAGGTACAAGCCCGAGCCGCCTAGGAGAGTAGTCGGAGGCCGCTCAACTTGGGGTATTATCCAAATTGACTGATATCAAGCAGGAAATGCTAATCCATCTTTGAGATCTTAACATCATTACAAGCACCCCATGCCAGTTGCCAGTTGGTGAAGTAAACTCTTGAAAGATGTTTACCTCAAAGTTTTCAGAAAGTACATGAAAGCTTTCCACCCTCCCTCCAAGGAGAGGAATGCATGGATGAGGACCAAATAACCAATACTATATAAACTTCAGTACATAGTTTACTGATTAAACTGAGTGACTTCCACTAAATCTTGGGAGACAAAATGTATAGGGGCCTTCAAATCTGGTTTTCTCAGGTAGACAGGATTGAAGTGAAGTACCCATCTTGGAACATGTTCATTTTTTCTACTTTTTTTTCTTACTTTGGGATGGATGAGACGTAAAAATAGACAGAAACAAGAACAAGGAAATGAAATTTAACGAATGCTATATGATGGGGATTAGCTGGAATGCATTTTGAACCATTGGATCACATTGGGAAGAAGCAAATTGAGTGCATTTCTTGTTGGCTTTGTTAGGAGTTTTGGCTACTATGGGATGTTTGTCTCCATTACCCATAAGAAATATCTGCTTGTTAAATTGTTAAATGACTTGGTGTTTATTGGGATTTTGAAACTGAGTTGAATTTCATTGATAGTTTTTATCTTTTTTCGGGGACACCCTAGAAAATGTTGCATCTTATGTCTCTCTTGTTAGGTATTGAGGCCTGTGGAAACTGGTGCCAAATGACCACCTTAATAAGTTGTTTTATTTTCTAAACTATAAACTATGCAGATTAAGTGGACTTGGGGACGGAGAGTTGCACGAGCAATGTACATAATGAAATGAAGGTCAAGCTAGCTAGGAGGAGAAAAAAGGTTCACTGTCTTATCTTGGCAAAGGGATTTGAAGTTCATTGCATTGTCAACGACCTCAAAAAGAAACAAGGAGTCGATCTCACGCAAAAAGACCCTAAATGTAGGGACTTGGCAAAGCCATTACCATGATACCTCAAGAAAATTAGTGCCTCGGGTATCATTAAGAATTAAGACTTAGGATTAATTACATATTACCCCCTGAATTATGAAGCGTTTCCATTTTCATACCTAAGTATGAAATTCTACCGTTTGGGTACCCGAACTAAACTCCGTTTAACATATTCTTACCCGAGGCTAAATTCTCCGTCTAAAAAATCCGTTAGTTGGGGATTTGGCTGTTAAATGCTCATCGACTCCAGTTCCACTTCTCCTCCAATCCTCTTCCAAAACGGTGCCGCGGTGGTCTGTCTGCGAGTTGGAGCTCTGCCACTCGATTGCCGAATGATAAACGGCGACCGCCGCTTTCCCGATGTGTGATAAAGAAGGTAGCGATTGTAGGTGATATGCGGGCTATGGGCTCGAGCTAGGCGGCAGATCTGAAGTCGATTCGATTTCATCTCCTGCATGATTTCTCTTTGGGTGCATTGTTTTCTGGGTTTGAAGTGTCTTGGATCTGAGGTTTTAAATTTCAAATTGGAAGATGATTTTTGGTAGTCATGCCGGAATTAAACGTTATACAGGCGGCAACGGCGGTGGTGAGGTTGTTGGTTGATTGTCGAATTGATTTCTTGGTCTGGTCAAAACCATATTGAAGCGCCTCTCCAGCTGTTCAGCCAAGCGACGTCGACATGAAAGATGAGGTTGTTCTGGTTGTTGCGTTGAGTTTGTGTGATTGAGGGTATTTGAGGATAGGGAATTTCTCTTATTACTGATGCAGAAATGGGCTAATAAGAAATGGATCTGGGTATATTCAGGTGAAGCGTTGAAGCAGAAGAAAGAGAAAATAGATTAGGTAAAGAGTTGGACGAGGGTGTTTTAATTATAGTTTTTTTATTTGTTTAATCTAAGTTGTATTGCCACATTATTAGATAATGGCCAACTCATCAATTAACTGCCACATGACCAACTAACAGATTTTTTTGACGGAGTATTTAACTCCGGGTATGAAAACGTCTAACGGAGCTTAATTCAGGTAGTCAAACGATGAAATTTCATATTTGGGTATGAAATTGAAAACACCCCTATAATTCAGGGGGTAAAATGTAATTAATCCTAAGAGTTATGAGGCTAGACTTTTATCTTTGTAATCACATTCTTAACACGTCTAGCTAGCGATGAGAATTTGGTCGTGTCAAACCCTACACTCTTCACCACTTGATTTCGATTCCTGACTCAATACTTTTTTGTTTTTTGTTTTTGAAACAGACCTAATGCGGCTGACTTCAAGGCTCAATTTATGAAATTACATAATATATAGAGAGGACGTAGAGCCTGAACTTCTGATTACAATCCATAAAGTGAACATCCTGAAATAATACCAAAATTCTCCACAACACCTATGTATTCGATCTAGCAAGCACTAATTAGCAAATAGTGCACAAAGGGTTACTTTATATGCTTTGACATAGCAATAATAATGTACATCATGTTGTTTTTTTTTTCATAATTTTGGAATAGTCATCCTATTAACTAAACACATACATACATACATATATATATATATATATATATATAGTGAATTATGAGTGGTTTGGTCGATGATCTGAATGATGAGTAATTTAAACTAATGGTTGGGATTTTTAGTCTTAACAATGTACGTACTATTACAGTTTGCAATCAACCAAAAAAGAAACTTTGAATTTCTTTTGGTTTGATTGACTTACTCTTTAGTACGTTCTATTTGTCACACACTCACATGAGATGTTCGACCTCAGAAGATGAATTGCCACAATTTATCCCAACAAAGATATCAATGGTCCAATCAATACCATGCTTGTTTGTATAAACATCAACTAAATCGGTATGGGGTCAAACTATAATAACTGCCTTCCTCATAATAATCAGGAAACCAACCACTCCATCTCACAAAAGTTTCCTCGCCAGCCATCTCAGTGTTGGATCAATCCACAAAACAGCCATATAGTTAAGCTCAACTAATCAATGTTCATTGTTGTCTTCAGAAGAATGAATGTTAAATTACTTCATATAATGAACATTTCAACGTTAACTGATGAGAAATCCTGATACAGAATCATCAGGTGAAATATCAAATAATTCAATTATAAATTTTCACACCATGCATACCATCTATCTCAGCTGAAAAACAAAGTAATTTCTGCTTAACTTGGAAGGTTAATTGAACATATATCATGGCCGGCCGGCCTTGCTCAAATTAACCAAATATAACTGGTGAAATCTCATTTCTAACAGCTGATTACGCGAAGGAAATGTTTCAATCGATCAAAGAACGCGCAATGATATCATATAATGGAGCACGATAGATCAAGTGTCTCGTATAGAACATAAAAGGACTGAGAAGAAAGAAGAAGCTAGAGAATATATAGAGATACATATAAATCTGTGGCTAAATAGGAGAGCATATTCTCTAATGTACATTAAACGTGATGATGAAAAACCACTACACGATACATATTCAACACTTATATATGCTATATATATAGTACCATATCGATCATATGTTAAAGTACTTGAAGACCATACTGACCATAGCTAGGACTTTAAGGCCCTACAAGTTCTTGATCATACATAACTTCCACATGCAATGATGGATCATGTATTGAAGAGAAGTAGTATTCGTTTCGTTAATATCGCAAAAGACGGGATCGATCAGAAAAGGAACAGACCAAACAAAGAAGAAGAAAAAAGGATTCAGAATCCATATCTATAATATATATAAAGTTCATATATGATACTATAGATCGATGCTGATCAGTTATGATGAGGCGGGTGTGTCTTTGGGGGTGAGTAGTCCAGATTAAACCCTGGTTGCTTCTGAATCCCTCGTTTCTTCCTTGGCACTCGCCATGAAACTGAAACTGGCTGACCAGACCTCGTCGTTGTCTTCTGATCATCTGCAGCATTTGAGGATGAGGTTGATCCTTTCCTTTTTCTAGACGAGACATTCTTCGTGTTGAAGGCAGCTTTTGTGTGGTACTGTATAGGTCTTTCTTCTGTAGTACTATCATCGCTATCAGCTTCCGTCTCCACCGTGATTTCTGATCCTTCTGTCACTTCAAGAACCGGCTTTGATGACGAGAAAGATTTCACTTTAGGCACGCCTGCAATGTTAACATCAGTACCCTGCAGAAAATATGATGAAGTCATTAACTTGGAATATTGCATTTCGTGATCTGAGCTCACAATGAAAGCTGAAGACGAACAACAAGAAATCATATTTCACTACTTACCTTGTTGGTGAAATGAAGCTTCTTCAAAGACTCGTTAGGATCATGATCAACCGCAGCAAGACGGCGGGCACTACATGCATGCAAAGAAAGCAAGCATAGAAGAAGACAAAGATATAGAGGATGAGTAGTGCAGGTTGAGATATTAAGATCCATCGATCAAACAGAAGCTATATGGGACTTTTGATTAATCTTGATATCAGTTAGAAGGTGCTTGTAGAAAGCTAGTAGTAGTGGTGGTGGTATATGTAGGGATTGGGAGAGATAGAGATATGGGGAATGAACATTAAATGCAGCTGGTAAGAAGAATTTTCAGAATATCTAAGGCTGATTGTTCTAGCTAGAAGAACATGGAGGTTTATGGGTAAGCTGCCGTAGTGTGAAAATAAAAATGAGATGAGAAATGAATTCAGATCGAAGATATGGGGTGGTTTACCCTTTGTTTTCTCTCCAATTTCAATTCTGTAGGGTCCCAAGACGACACCCACCAGAGAAAGAGAAGGAAGCAACTCTCACCCTTGTTCAAAATTATATATAGGAGAAGGTCAAAAAGAGATTTTTTTTACCTCTCAAAGTACATATACTATACAAAACAAATGGGAATAACCAAGTACATATAACTGGTTGAAGTGAAACACATGATAAACTCGAGAAAGCTAGTGTCTGCCTAGTTGAATATACCGATGGCACTCCCATATTACTTGTCTAACTAATCTGATTTATATTAGATTATAGAATCATAGATTCACTCTTTGCATGAGTCGTGCGTCTTTGTTCCCAGTCCCAACTGACTCTCTTTTTACCCTCTTGGCAATTTGACTATGAATTTTCGAATCTCACAAGTTAAGGTACTAAGATTATTTTGAGTGGTTAATCCTAGCTAGATAGGTACGTACATTCATAGAGTATAGGGAGTAGTAGCAATCAGTTATCCTCTCCTATTTCTTCTCAGTCGTTTCTGCAATATTGGTCTACCTAACTTATCTTGATCTCGATCTCCTCATTCTTCTCAGTTGTTGCTGCAACGATCGAGTTCTACCTTATCGATCGTGGTCTCTCACATCTTAATCCTCTCATTCAGTTGATTGTACGTAATCATAGTTAGATTCGCAATCTTGTATTTGTATTTTGAGTTTTGAGTTTTCCTCTTCTATCTGTTATGAAGAGATAAACTCCAGATCCAAGTATGATGTAAAGTCTATCTATACGATGTTTACAGTCTATATGAATCAATGAATAATCAAAGCTAGCTAGTGTGTTTCGATCTCCTTATACTTAGTAATCGAAGTCTATTAGCTAGGAGCTACCCTTTTTATTTCATACCTCTCTAGATGAAGCAATTTCCTCAATCTAAGAAACAGAAAGTGATGCAAGGTTAAACTTCAAACTCTCGACATGGTAATCTTATTTTTCGAAACACACGCATCTTACAAAGTCGGACAACTTCTAGCTGAAAAACTAGGGTGAACTCGAATGTATAACTTCATATTGAATTTAAGTTGCTTGAACGGTTAAACACTTAAACCTATAGTCGATCTATCAAGCTTGATAATCTACTTAATTTGATCGGGTTGATCGACTACTATAAACCCTGCACGTTTAAACTAACAATTTGGTAAGGGTTCCAAATCAGACTGAATCGTTTAAAACTAATGCATACTCAGTTGGACGAACCTTACAGGCATTCTAAATCAGTAAAGGGAAAGTGCTATGATTTAAAAAAGTACTTACGGTACTTACCGAATATGTATATATATCAATAATTACAATTCCTTAATTTTGCAAAATCTATCGAATTTAGAGGGATGAACCAATTGAGTACGTCTAAGCCAAATTCAATCACCAAACAATGCAGCATTTGTCACATAATGAATGACCGAGCTGGGTGAAAAATTTGTTAAGTGTACGTATAGGCGCTTACATTTACGAGTTCTACCTAATTCAATCGAATTGATTTACACTTGAAATATTAAGACGTACTGAATTGGTTAATAATCCTCTAAATTGGATCGGACGTCAATTAAATTTTGCAAAATTAAGGAATTTTGAATTAGTTGGTAAATGCTATATTTCAAAGTTGGTGAACAGATTAGTAGGTCTAGGCAGTAGCATTATACATTTTACATTTCTAAGCCATCTATGTACCTTTCCTTCATTTAGAGCCTAATAATTAACTTATATATGATATGATCACACTTCTTTCTCGTTCTAAGAGGTTTCGTCTGTTTGTTCTCTACTCAAATTGAAATCGAGGGTCGACGCCTAGAGCTAGAAGGCCAGCTAGTTCTTGAAATTCATCACTAATAAACTTAAATGAAATTTACGATTCCATGATTTCAAGGAAGCTGTTTGGTCACTTGGTGAGCACTTCAGGGTGCTTATTGATTTAATAGTCAGCATCCACCGCTAAATAGCAAGTACCTTCCAATTAGCCTCTGTGTTATCTTTTGTGTATGTTGCAGCTAGAGAAATCTAACGACCAAAATTACTGCCAGGGCATCAGAATTTGATGAACAAAAGCTTGATATATGAAAACTAGAGTAAAAATTCTTTACTGTCATGACAGTATTGGTTTGATGGTCATATTTATAGTAATTATATTAGGTATATGCATTCAATACCTAAAAGTTCACTTATGTTATGCCAACTCGAGGTTGCTGTAATTTGTTGATATATGAAAGATATGATTAAACGTGCAGATTTGAAACGCTGAACCACGCATTAACCTTTGGCTAAACACAAAAGACATATGATTTATGTGAGTTCACAAGCCGAATGTGAAGTCTGGTCCTCTATGTATCTATATATGAACAAATTATCGGCTTGGTACGTTATTCGTTTGCATTTTTAGTTGTCTATGCTATATATACAATGGATAGATAACTCAAACTTAGAGCTCGAGTGATCTTAATACAATCCAATCAACTTCATAGAGATATTTTTAGGGTCTGAACTCTGAACGCAAAGCATGCATTATTAGTCATGTCTTAGAAAACGTTCATATTTTCCATTGAAACTGGATAATCAACTGAACGTAATACTTGCTTAATTGGTATAAGAACTCAAGTATTCACAAGTAGTCGCAAGAAAAAGATATCTAACTTATATATAGAGCATAATGCTCGATCAAGCCCTAGTTTCTTCTCTCTTAATTTGTCTGAAGCTTCAGCCCTAGGGCAAAGCTGAGTAATAAAGAAAGGGGGAACGGGATCGATGGCAATTTAGGGTAGAGTTTCTTGAGATGGGAGAGAATTAGGAACAGCCGAACATGCCCTTTGAGTGTAGGGACAGCAGACAAGGGCAGCGTGGACCATTCCTGCCTTGTTCCCTTAGAAAGGAACACGACAAAATGCCTCTTAACCGCCATTACCGGCCACCCTCGACACGTGGCGTTCACCCATGTGACCTAGTCAATCACCCCCCAGTTGGTCGTCGCCGCTCCATATCGGTCCTGTACTTCATCGGACATCTCTCTGTTCTGGACTTGAGTTAGGGCACTAATTAACCAACTAGATCTTCATCCCCGACTAAAATGTACCATATCAGATACGAGATAGACTAGATTTTGTATTACAGTTCGATCCAGGCGAGACTGAATGTGTTTTCGATGTGTTTACATCGTCGATTGTTCATGACGAAAATTAAACGTTACTAGCTATGGAAACGGAAACCTTCATACAATGTATCCAAATCCATATAGATGTACCAACTAGATATTTGTCAATTGTGTTGAGAGATTTCTCATAATGGAGTCTTGGTAGCTATATATGGAGGGTTACATGTGCTAGATTTCTCATAATGGAGTCTGATAAGCATTCTGGTGTTTCGGTTGTTGTGGTTCAGATGGAGGAGTGTTAGTGCGCAGTGTGCAAGAGGTTTTTGGTCCCTTAGCCTTGGCTCGATATTCACAATGTTCACTTGCTGGATGACCGAATGATGCTTTACGATGTTATCAATGGCCGCTCCGGGATGGCATTGGCGAGCTGGCTGAGGAAATAGAATGCTACAGAGGAACCCATCCTTTATAATCCAGAGAAGCACGTATCACGTATGGAGCTATGCAGATGTATACATGGATCAAGATTACTATATCCAGCCTCAAATGCATAGTCATATGTCTTGGAGACTTGTAGTTGAATCCAAATTTCACGAACATGATGGACACTACCACCATTCATTCTGAGATTGCTTATCTTACTTTGTAAAACGGGAGACGGGAATCAGAATGCTCATTCCCTTTCTTGCGGATATGAAAGCGTGAACCACAGGGACTCAGGGAGTGATCATTTTAATATGCACTCCATTCCTGCCAACCAAACATCTCATACAACGAACAAACCTTAGACATGCAGATTTCACTCCTGCAATATCTTCTGTGGGCTACTACCATTCTGCATCAAATTCAGTTACCACAGAAGCCAGAAATTTGGGAGGGATACGAACTTGAGATAAGGAATTATTCATTAAAATGGCTGTCTTACATGTTGCAGAAAAAGCAAAAGCTATATACACAAACTATCACTGTACAGAGAAACAAGCCATGTTTAAATACTTAAGAGAAGAGTTGTTAATTGAAGACAACTGGACACTTAGAGATAAATATAAAGATGATAGAAGCCAGGAAACTCTGATGTGCTACCCGAATGTGTTTTCACCACTGTATGAAACGTAAAGAAATCCATCACCGTCCTTCTTGTCATCATAGATAGTAGACATTACAGCTCCTGCAAAAGGATACAACAGAATCTTCCTCAATCTTTTGGAAAAAGTATATCTGATATCATAATTCAAACTATTCGGCATGATCAAATTGCAATAACTATTGTAAACTATTGTAAAGACCTAACCACCCAGCATCTTCTCACAAATTCCAGGACAAAAAGAGTTGGAGATTCTTCTTAAAGTTTTATGGCAATAGTTTATATATCCCAGAATCTTATTAACATCTTTCCAACTTCAGACTACAAAGAGTACAATTAAAAAAAACGACTACAATCAAGATTAAAACTATTTAAATTCAGTACTTCTCCCCCCTCCCTATGATGTTTAATTTGTAGTAGATTACCTGTAGGTGGGAGGACGTTGTCCACAAATATGAAGATGGCCTTTTCTGCACTCAGCTTGATCCTCTTGCGGATGACATAGACAAATTGACCAACAGTCAAATCAGCTGGTACTAGGTATCTGTCATGTAGATAATCAGATCATGCTTAGAACGATCCGAGCAGTTTAGCTATGATATTATTCGTTTGTAGTAATGTGTTCTCTTATGGTAACAAAGTAAAAATAAAAAGAGTCCACAACGAAAAAGTTAAAGTGAAAACCACAATAAGCCCACTTCACAAACATTGACATAACCATGACACCTTTCCCCTTTTAAGAAGAGGAAGTAAGTAAACTTTTCGAGTTCAATAATCTATAATAATTAAATTTTCAGAGCTTTTACAAACTCGTATAGCTCATTAGAATTACAGGAAGTGACAGAAGTGGTGCTTACTTTTTCTTGTCAATGTTGGGAATATCACTTCTCTCTGCCTTTTCCACAATCACCTGACCACAGCAGAAAACATTAATGGATTAAATGATAATTGCGGTTCATGATAGTCGCTGTATTTATACGGTAACTAAGCATCCCCAAATCCAACATTCCATATAACACGAGGAACCGAGCATTACATTCCAGCTACAGTTTGGCTATATTGGAGTTGATGGAGAAAAAAAAGTGGCAATATAATAGTGTTCATGCATGATTTGAACGAAAATGTAAATTCGTCTCAAAACCAGTTTGACAAAGCAAAGACATTTCCTATATCAGATGATTCAGCGATACTTATCTGTAAAACATATCATATTCATAGCTAAAGCAACACCAAAGTACAAAACAAAACATCATCAAATTACTTATCATGTCAAGCGACAACAACACACCACTACTGTAACCCATCTCTCCTCTGACCATTACAATTTCTTTCACACTTGTTCACATATGACTTGTGAGTTTTTGTAAAAGGATATATTTTTCAAACTTCATCATGACCGATGTATATCCACCGAGTATCAACCTCTTCTCAGCGCATTCTACCATTTAGTATCACAATCACAAATTCAAGATAATGACTTGTACAACTCTGTTAAAACACAAAACAGAAAAGAAATTGCCCACGCTAAGACATCTTGTATAACTTAAGACAGTAATAGGCTAACAATTTAGACACAACAAGTTACTCACGAATTAACCTACAGTGCATATGATCGCTGAAATCTTTACAAAAGAAGGAAATACTCCAACGTTGTGAGATGAATTATGTATGATCTAACTGAACCTCATATATAAAATTTGTCAAACCAGGGGACATTAAAAAGAAAGAAAAACAGTAAAGAATCAGGATAGGGGGAAAGTGGATCCCCTTTACTTCGTAACCTTCCCTCCGGAAAGCAAACACTGGATAACTTGTATTAACGAATGGCAAGTTACTAGGAAACTTTGGACACACGAAGAACAGATTGAGAACAAGATGACATAATTTTCACAACATAGCTTAGTCCTTACTGGAATTCTATCTGGGTACTTCTCTCTGATCCTCGAGGCCTCAGCACGCCTCTTCTCTGCATAGAAAAGACACCACACGTTTATACAACTGGTTTCATAGGCATAACCACAAGCGTTTCAATTGATGAAACTAACTAACATACATGAAATGATCGAAAATAGAGCTAGGTGTTCCCAAACTTACCAAACTCATGTGCTTGCTTGAAGGTACTTTTCGTCATCTTTCTTGAATCAAACTGCACAAAAAAGGACCATACTTTAATGTCAAGCTATACCAAATCGACAACAGAACAAACCCAATTTGCAGTCTCTCAATTCAACAAGCAACAAAAGGTTGACAATTTCATAAGAACAATGATAAAAAAACGCAAACTTTAAAACATTCACATACACACGCAACCATAACAATGATCATACAAACTGTTAATTCATCAAAACAAGGCCCAAAACCCAGAACGATCACAATCAGATAAACCAGTTAATTCCATGCCATAAAGAATCGATCTTTACCAAATCCCTTCTCTGATTCTGAGAACTTTTGTGTCAGAAACCAAAGGCTATTCTCAACTAAAAACTTGTACAAATGATAAATAAGGAAGAAGAGAAGAACGCAAATTTAAAGGGAGAAGACTTGAAAGAAAGCTTACGGATAAAGATCGGAGAAGAGTAGAAGCCACTGACAATCCGCCGACTTGTGTTGTTCTTGGCTTAGAGGTTGAGAGAAATGAAATGATTAAAGAGGTTGCTTATGTATGTTAGTGGGTTTGTTTTGGTCTTCTTTCCGGTGAGGTTTGGTCCGCTAAGGATGGATTGACCAATCATATCTTGCCGTGTCGAACAAACAAGGAACTTGGGTTCTGTTCTTTGTTTTGTTTTGCGGTGGGCCGGTGACGAGGGTTGGGTTGAAGCCCAACACGAAATCGAAAAATTGCAATGCTAAACTTTAGTATGGTAAAAAATTTGGTACCGTAAAATATTGATGATTTTTATTTTTAGTTTTTTTTTTTATTGGGGGGTTAGCCTAATTAGATTTGGTAACAGACACCCATATGCATGGTATCTCACTGCATTTTCACGGGGCACGAACGCGAACAGACACATGGTCTCACTATCAGCTGGCAACTAAGACCTCATGGGACTTCAAACTCTAGACTTGAGGGTTCTAAACTAGCCATTCTACCGCCCCACTATCCCTAGTGTTTAAAATAATGATTTTTTTTCCAATAAAAATATTATGCAGACATATATATATATATATTATTCTTCTATTAATTTGTTCGAGGAAATTTTGTTATTTTTGAACTCACGTTTCAAATTCACGAGTCATATTTTAGTACAATGTTAGTCTTGAATTTGAGGGGGTGGCATCTTCATTGCGGCGTTCTGACCTTTATAAAATTTGGCCTATTTTTCGTCCTCCTTTGATCTTGGAAAGTGGATGTATTGATCAGGTCCCACTTCCTCTGGTCAGTTTGATCAGGTCCCACTTTCTCTAGTTATTTATCTTTCTCTGTAGGGTATGAATTTTTTAGGCGACATTTAATTATTAAAGATTGAGTTTCTAATATATAGTGGTCTTTCAACCCCTTAGTTACTTTCTCCTGGTTTGAAGAATTTTATATGATCGGCTTCCAACAAATGATCAAGTGAAAATAGGTGGAATTCATGTTGTGTATATATGTCAGCTATGTTATTGTTTTAGTGAGACATTATTACATTTATTTTTACAATGCTCTTTTTCCTAATGGGTCTGACGATGGTTGGCTGCTCAATTTGGAACTTCTTTATCGTATTTTAACTCTCTGTTAGAATTTTCATGAGCTACTATCAAAATCTTTTCTCCTCTCAATTCTTTCTTTAATTTGTGGGTAGCAGCTAGCATGTTTACTTTCATGGCATTATGGAAGGCTCAGAATGGGCTGAGGTTTGATAATCGATCCTTTAATTTATATACTATGTGTTTCTAGATTATGGCATCGATTCAACAAATCAACTTTTTTGCTCATGGTCACTATAGGGTGTTCTTGATGCCTAATTGTTGACCTCTCTTGGAGTTGCTCCTAAATGTGGAAAGGCTCCCAAAATTCAGCATGTCTTATGGCAGTCGCTGACAATTTGGCAAAAGGTAATCCAAGACCAACAACTTGTGGGGGTGTGTTTCGTGATGCCTCATATGAATTTTTAGGAGTTTTTGTCAATCACTCGGTTGGAATTCTTCTTTTTATTATGAATCTTTTAGTCAATCACTGACAATGTGAACACTACTCCTTTGTGTTGTTATTTTTGCAATTGAAGTTGCTCATGCTAGAGGGTGGTTCTATTTATGGTTCAAAAGTGACTCTGTTAGTGTGGTAGCTTGCTTCTCTTTCAGGTCTTTTTCTTTTTCATGGAACTTAAGAGATCGTTGGTGCAATTGTTTTTCTATATACGCCAAAGAAATTTCATTGCATTCATATCTTTAGGGAAGGAAGTACAGTAGCTGACGAGATAGCAAACTTAGGGCTCTCAAATATAACATTTACTCGGTATCATAACCCTCCTAATGAGCTTCATACGTTCTTACAAGCGGGATATTTTGGTTTTCCAAATTATCGATGTCATAGTAGGTGGGTTGCCTAGTTTTTATGGGTGGGAAAGGAAAGAAGTCAATGTCTTTTTGCTTGATCTCTTCTTCTTCCTTTTTTTTTTTTCAGTATCTTATTTATTTCTAAGTGGTTTTGGCTTAGTCTCATGTTTCAAAGAATTTACGTATCCCAATTTATTGGGAATTGTCACTTTTACTTTGCATTTTCGTTTATGCTCTCGGCAAGGTTTTGGTCTAGCCCCCTAGTTATGTACATTTTCTCTTGAATATTAATATATCAATTCGGTTAAGGTCATGTACATTTAGCCCTTACTCAGCATTACGTCAGATTCAGATATCATGGTGGATTGTCTGTTGTTAGCATTTAAGTCACCCTCAAGTATAAAGGGAAAGTTTTAGTGTAATAGAGTTTAGAGTAACGATTGTCGTATCCAAGGGATTGAGAAAGACCAAAAGTCAACTAGAACTAGAAGGATGTTCAAATATACAATTGGCAAACAATAACTTAAAAGAGAACCAAAATCCATGGTGCATGGTTATGTGCGATTAGATGTGTAGAGTGATTTTGATTCTTAAACCCAAGGTAGAGATCTCTCGGGAGTTTCGGCACCTAGACACATAGGCCACAGCCAGTGAGCCAGGTCTTCTCCACCGCAGGCAAGTAGCATTGTCCAGCCGTGAATCACAGCGCTCTTGCCTCCATGCTCAAAGCTGCACCTCCACACCAGGCCACCGACACTAGAGTTGTAAACCTAAAGCCCGGAACCAAGTAAAACCTCCAAACTTGAACTCCACCAAGCCGATGACTTCTTTTAGTGCAACTTCAACAGCCTCATCGAAACCCCTTGGCATCCATTGGTACCATGCCGATCTAGATCGCTGACAAGGAAAAAAGAAAGTAGAAGCCAACATAGGTCTTCAATGGAAAACAGTGGGGGAGACGGCGACCTAAAAAAGCATCCGCTCCCACATGATTGCTCAAAGGGCCGGGTTCGTGGCCTGGAAAACCCTAGCAAAGCAGACCTATTCTCTTGCTAGTTGCTACCTAAATGTAAAAGAGCGTTAGGTGACATCATCCATCTTTAATTTTCAAACATTCAGAAAAATACAGTCAATGTAATTTTCGATACTTGTTCTTTTACTTACTAGATAACATTTTAACCCAATTATTGGCCATTGGTTATGTCTTCAACCAAAAGAAGGATTATGTGATTGGTTTTTGTTTTCTTTTAGGGTTTCATTCACTAAACCAAAATAAGAAGTACAAATCATAGGCATATTAACAAATAGAGCAGGATCTAGATTAACTGATCACTCTCCACTACTCTTATATGATACATGCACACAGAGCCACAGATCCACCTTTCTTTTCTCTGTCACTGAATTTTGGCTTGGAAACAAAAACTTTAGTCCCAATCCTGCCGCCCTACAAATACTTCCAAGAACATATCGACATGTTAAATGTAGTTAAATCTTCAATCACGCTCAGAAAGCAGTGACGAAGTGCGAAGAAGAACCAATACACAAAGACTACCTTAAATTGAAAACAATAGTCTGCTCTGATTACACCATCTTTTAAGCGATCAAATATTGCTGCGCACCGAAAAATTGAAGGTCAAAGATTGTGAAAGTTCATGATAATATACATATACGTACGTACAAATATGAAGATCTAAAATGAGGGCTTTGTTTATATCTAATGTAATTGTATACGATGAAAACAAATAACGTTTGCATCTGAACCAAGTTTACTCATCATAATATTGATGGGGATTAATGCACAATTTCAATATATAGTTGTAATTACTGGACTACTCGTACTTAATGAAACCTAATTTTACAAAGATGTCTTCTAAATCGAAAAACTGTTTAGTGATACTCATATGGCAGAACCTATATATTAGTGCATAAATGGTTGAACTAGTGATTCGACCAATTTCTTAGATAAATGAGTCTATGGCATCCGTTTTATTTAATCAGCTATGTGGGAGGTTAGGTTGAGGATGGGATCTCAAAGTCTCAACTGTATATACGTAACAAGACAATAATTCAGATTCACTATATCACTACCAGAAGAAAGGCTTTAGCCGACGAAAATAAAAAAACCAGGCCGACGAATTTTTTTTTCGTCGGCTAATTTAAAATTTTCGTCGGCTATTGTCAACTTTAGCCGACGAAAGTAATATTTCATCGGCTGAATAATTTTTTTCGTCGGCTATAGTCTGTGAACTTTAGCCGACGAAATTTTTAAAAGGTTTAGCCGACGAAATATAGTAAATTTCGTCGGCTATAGTTATTTTTTAATTATTTATTACACACTTTAGCCGACGAATATATTAATTGTTTCGTCGGCTAAAGTCTGGAAAAAAAAACCGCGACATGTTTTTCGTCGGCTAACTGTGGGACTATAGCCGACGAAAAAAAAAAATTTCGTCGGCTAAAGTCATCACAGACGAGCTTTTCCCGACGACACTATAGCCGACGAGCCTTCGTCGGCTAAGATCTTAGCCGACGAATTAAAATAACAGGCCGACGAAAATTTTTCGTCGGCTAAAGTGCTTGTCCTGGTAGTGTATATATAGCTCATTAGAAGATATTTAGGCTTGAAACACTGCTTTTCGTGAGCTTAAATATTTGTTATGGTGGTATAGGGTGGGTATGCAATTCTAGCTTGTATACATGTGTTTCTCGAGTTGTAGGGTGTTGTCTAGCTTGGGAGGAGAGAAAAGAACATATCATGCACACCTTTCCTTTTAGCTAGCCCCAAAACCATATTATTGTGTGCAAGAAGAGAGATCTAGCTAGTTGCTAGCTACATATAACAAAGTATGAATCAAGTTTCTGAATAGAGATATTTTTAGCTTTTGTTCTTCTAGTTTGTATGGTTTGTTAGGTTTTTTGGTTTGTAAGGTTTTATTGTTAAAAAAAAAAAAAAGTTTCTGAATAGAGAAAACTATAGCAAAAGCAGTGCATGGCAAGAGAAAAAAAAGGGGCTCAAGATGTTCACTTTACACTTCATATGTATATGAACGAACGAGGGTTTTGATCAGGAGTAGCTGTCGTGAACAATCACATGGAGGCAGATCAGATCAGATAAACTAAGCCCTCGTCTCTCTAGCTCTGACATGTCCAATTCATTGTTTTCGAAAACAAGTTCCAGCCAATTACCTAAGCATGTTCCCCCCTTTACTTCCCCTCTTACCAGCTACAGCTAGCTCAAACTTTGTCTGCATAATTAATCCGTACAGAAAAACCGCCCATTGTTCATTTGTTCTGTCTAATTATTCCTGTAATGTCCTTAGGGTTTTCCATTGTTGTCGAGCTACACGTACTCTTCTTACTCACGTACCCTAGCAAAGTAGCAATAATTCCACGTTCATTTCGTGTTTGAAGGGGAAGTAAAGGGGTTTTACAGAGGGGAAATAAGCATGCATGCGATGCAGAGAGCTACTGATAGATATCGTTTCATAAATTTGGAGGAAAACCCATCTCGAAAACATAGTCTATACACAGCAAAACGAAAGCAACTCGATCGATATATTTGTTATTTTGTTTTCAAGATCGTAGTGTGTGAAATTTGAAGCATGCTATATACTAAAAACGATGGTAGACGACTAAAGAGGACAATACCCTATCGATACATGTCTCACCCTTTAAAGGTCTGTTCCACTGTTGTCTCTGCTGAAGATCAGTCTTTCATGCATGCCTACATGGAGTATGGGGTAGGGACTTAATAGGAGTGGAGAAATTGAGATTAAGCTTGTGTAATTCAGTCGTTACATACGATTCCTTTCTTCATCGAAATGGATTAGTGACATACACAACACACTTGAACTCGAACTGAAAAGGAAAACTCCTAATTCATTGGTTAATTAGCAGAACATTTGTTACAACTTACCACTTCTTCTAGCTTTTGGCTTTTGATCGATCCAAAAGTACGATTTCACATTGAAGTAATTAAACACATACACCAGTTTGCTACTTTTTGTTCAAGTCTCTTAATTCTTATTGCGGGGTTAACTTAGAAGGGGGTATTCTACACGCGGGAGACTTGTGTAGTACGTCATCGCTTTTGATCTATTATTTGAACAGATGGTGGCTTATTTTGATAGAAATTCGAAACGTTTGAAGGTAACACAGAACTGAAAGCTCTATCATATAATATGATCGATCGATCACTTGGCTAGCTTTTCTGGACCTGGACTTTGCCAGGTCTTCTTGGACAATGCCAAAAACAGCCTACCTTATTGATCAGTAGTGATATTTTAGGTGAATAGAATTCTATGATGTTTTGGTATTTTGTGTATTGACTTGTCCAATCCAATTCAGTGTGTCCTCGATTTATTGTCCCCCAGTTCTAATCTGCCTTCAATTCTTTAATTATTTTAGGCTGTCAATATTGTCCTTCTTCATCATCAGTGTACTCGATCCAACATATGATAGAAACATATCAATACGAGTTCTTATTCGTAATGCATTAGCTTTCACGTCCTTAGTTTCATGCTTGGCCACTACTTCAAATTAATTTCATTCAGCAAACCATAATGCTTTGCTTGGCACATGCATATGCAATGAGAGATCGGAGATCGACAGCAAGCTAAGAGCTAGTAAATTAGTATCCTTTTCAGGTTCTTGTTTAATCCTTTCGAAATGAACGTTTAACTATAAAAACAAAACAAAATTGAGAGACAAAAAGAATGTATTGACGATCAATATTGATATATACGATATATCCATGGGTAGCTATAGTCTAAACTATCCTTAAATTCCAAAAAGAAACTATGCAAGACATTCTGTACAATTGTGATTATGGATGTATGTACCAACAAACACAAAACTTCAACTGAATAAGCCAACATTACAAAGTGGAGATGGGTCAACATTATTAGAGAATAGGGCAGCATTAAAAAAAGGTAGGCTGTATTGTGTTCTTAAAACCAAACCAACTGGTTAGAAGCTTAGAATTAAAGAATTAATAACTAGAAAAATACTTTATATATAAAAACTTTTTTCTTTTTTCTTATGTATTCACTTTATTTATATATATATATATATATCAAATAAACCTTCATTAATAAACGAAGAGTACATAGGGATTCGGAACCGAAGTAACTGGATAACGGAGTTAACATGATTTCAACATAAAATCCAAATAGACACAAGAAAGAAAACAAACAAAAACCAAATAAACACAAATAAGCAAACTAGCCAAGATTCATCGTGAATTAGATCAAATTGTGTCTATTAATCAAAGCTAATTTTTCACACCTCTAACATCCACACTCGAAACAAATCTCAAAAGCCAGTCCATATTGGGCCCAACTACAATGTAAAAGACAAACATGCAGACCTAAACAGAAAAAGGAATCCCGCTACCATTCCACCACCGGCGACTACAACGCCGGGAAAGCCATAGTTGCCAACCTGTAGCAACGAAAGCAAAACAAGGCAATGGATTGAGTACCGTGACACCAACCATCACTCGGAATGCTGGAATGAGTGCAAAGGCCAAGAACCTCCACAAGGTCAGAATAAGGACAGATCCCAAGAAAATTGCCAAAACAACATAACTTATTCACCAAAAAAGAAGAAGGACCGCGAAAAAGACCATTTTCCAAAACTCATCCAAGCCCAAACACCCTTAGCAACCACCAGACAATTACCGTATCTAGAAGAAGAGTGATCCCCTTGAGGGATATCTAGAAGATGAGTGATCCCCTTGAAGAATATCTAGGTGATAGGCTGAAGATTAGTCCCCACGAGGATTATCCAGATGATAATCGATACGTAGAAAGTTATCAGAAGATGAGAAGTTGAGAACAATATGCAGAAGATGCATAGTTGAGGAATTCAGTGAATTCAACCACGTCACTTTGCAATAATATAGTTGGTCGCACTTTGAAGTGAGAATCTTGCAATTTGCATAATAAGTTGAGCATAGTAAAAAGAAGATAAGAGGTGCGAGATGCAGACCACAATTCTAGAATAGATGGTCATGGTGCACAAGAGGGTACCATTTATGGGAGGAGGACTAGAGATGCAACTCATGATCAAAGTACCACATCAGGTTTTACTTCAGTTGCTATAAGTTTTGAGTTTATAAGTTTAGGCTGTGAGACCTGAAATGAATTGTAGGAAGGAAACAATTAATGTGGTTATAATGTTTATAGATAAATCAATATGAAGTACATTAAAAGTCATCCACTCGAATTTATCTTTACCGTCCACTTATAACAAAACAATTGCCAGCTCAAAAGAGATATATGTTATCATATTCAACACAATATATTTGTACCATATGAACATATCTTGGTATGATTACTGTACTTTTATGGACCAATGTGCATTTTTTCAATCATCTAGAGTCTTTTTATGGATGTAGATGGAGTTAATGTTTGTATATATTTATATGTAAATTCAATTTATTAAATATTTTCTTAAAAAAAACTCGGTATTTTTCCCCGGATACCCTTATATTTCCTTGAATATCGGATATCTCATCTTTTCAGAGCCTAATAGATACACTAATAAAAATACTTAAACCCTTGGCTGTTGTTACTCCTATCATACCAACAATTCCATCTGATGTGGTTATGCAAGAGAAACGTCCGAAAGTTGATACAATACAACAGACCAAGCCTATTATCAATGAAGATTTTGCAGCTTATGATTATGGTCAAAACAACTACGGCATAACCGGTTATGGGACATGTATGAGGAGAAGCCGCTCGAACTCTCTCACTATATCACCTTAGAATCAGGGCTGCTCTTGCAATGAAACTGTTCTGCAAAATGCTGAACACTTTAGCAAAAAGGCTAGGTCAGATGTCATGTTTTCTCTTCCAACTCTTAGGTTACTGCCACCAAAAGCTCGAGTTGCTGCTACCAAACGAAACAAGGTAGACCTTTGGGATCAAAGAATACAAAGCCACAAAGACAAATAAGATTCCAGCTAAGGAAGTCTTATCGAGTGTGTTACCATCTAAAAAACCTCCTATCCCTAATTGAAAGGGCAAGGAGAAAATATAAATTGTTGGTGGTGTTTGTTTTCAGCCAACAAACAAATAAAGTTTTTAGATCATCTTAATGGCTAAAAGTTATTTGAAGAATCGTAATTGAGCGCTCATGCGATACTAGCTTTTAACTATGCTATATATTTTTATGGATTCTAAAAAAAAAAAAGCCTATGCTATTTTTATGATTTGATTTTTTTTTTTTTTGATAATAGGACAACATCAATCTATTAATCTGAAAGTAAGAGTACATCACAAACACGATCCGTTCTAGGGCATGAAAGAATTGAACCATGCAAAACAACTCAGAAACTTAAGATCACCCTAAACTATTTTAATGTCATAAACCATATACGAGGTTGACACAAAAACACGCCTTGGTGACAAAGAAACAAGTAGCCGACCACCAAAACACACAGGGAGGAAGTGGCAAGCCGCGACCTATCATTATTTGATCACTTCCAGGACCACCCTACGCAAAAGGGGCTACTCTAGAGCATCAACCACCCTAGTTACAAGCCAAAGCCCAAAACTAAGAAAATGCTCTATACTCGCAAACAACCTAGTCTAAACTAATAACAGAAAAATATAAAAAAAACATAAAGCAAACCAAGGCCCAAAAGGAAACCCAAACCCAACTTCTGCCCATCAAGAATCCAAGCCCATAAGATCTGAGTAGATGGCCCAACCCAACACTTCCAGCCTAGACCTCTACCTCGCCATCATGTTCCGGACCAACAGCACATCGACATCGTCATCCAACCCATAATGTCGTCGTCGACTGATGCCTAACACCAGCTGCCACCGATTGCCGCATCTCTCCAGAAGAAACCAGACATCGAACAAATTAAAGATCAAAGCTCCATCATAAAACCTACAAACACCAACCAACCAAAAAATCGGATCCAGCTTGCTTGAATTCGTGAACCTTCCATCTCCGTTTCGGCCTAGCGCAATTCCAAATCACCTCCAATCTCCCCTCAATCCCCGGTGCAGTCGAGATCTTCCGCGGGAAGAGAAAGGTAAGAGCCACCTGACCATCGTCTCCAAGTTAATGACTCATCCTAACAACCCATCCGACCGTACCCCACATACTCTGACTAGGTCAGAGATCGTCACCGATGTTGGAAAAATGTGTCTTAGATTAGAGCCTTTTGGAATCCCATATCTGAAAGGTGAAGAGTTATCATTGGGTTATAAAGAATGGTACCACACACACTAATGTTGAGGCATTTTGTGTATAACCCCATACCTGTTTCGCATCAGGGTGACTAAATTTGGGACAATATCGGCATTTCTAGACTCGTGTGTGTGAGACCTTAAGAGCCCGTCGGCCGCTTCCACATAACAACCGACGATGGGGCGCATCCGGAAAGGAACGATTTGCCTATGTGGTTTCTCTCACTTTCTATGATTTGAAACATTATTCTCTGTTAGACTCATTAATAAGTGAGCAAAATTTTCTAATTTAATAGTGATATAATTCTTATTTAAGAGAATTTGTATGATGTCCAGGTTTGCGCACATTTCATTATTTTTTTATTTTTTATTTTTTATTTTTCGTACCAAAAAAAATAATGAAATGTGTTCATTTTCCTTTAAAAAGCATTCCATCTTGAAAAATTAAAATAAACGCCGTGTAATAATGAACAAGCAAAGTCGACGACCTATATGGTTTGCTCTACTTTAGGTTTACATTTTAACCTCAGTAATTCTTTTTCTTTGAGAATAAGCTCAGTAATTCTTGTAAATATTAACGGTGATGTAGTACAAATTTAAGGTCAATGGTAAAACAAAAAATGGGAACCACATGTTTTTTAAAATTTTAACTCTAAAGAACCAAATATCTGGTCCGTTCAATCCGTCTCGATATCTCCAACCCCCTTAGAAAGGCACTCATTAACTTGCCGTCAGATGCAGTTTCAAAAACCAGGGACATCGAAAGTTGTTTGCTTTGAATTACTTCAATACCCCTACGCTTACATAAATATGAAAAGATCATGAACGGTAATAGAAGCTAAATTGAGTAAATTCTAACCAATGAGAAGGGTAGTACCGGAAGTCCAGGTAAATTTGGAAAAGTCATTTCAACCAGTTCACCTTTTTCTCTGTCTGTCCTTGTTCTCTGCAAAAGAAACCAATAAATGAAATGACCCCCGTAGTTACCTCCTCACGCGCCTTCAATGAGATTGCATACAACTTCCTCTTTTTTTTTATTTTATCCGTGTAATCTTATGCTAGTAAATAGTTTTGATTGAAAAAATGGGTAGATTTATCTGTCTTTTAATTACGTTTTGAATTATCAAAGTGAAATTCTCTAAACAACTAAGATAAAAAAAAAAAAAATCTTTAAACGAATTAATTATCATCTTGCATGATCACTGAATGGTTAGCCGTACTATACATGTGTGACAGTTATATATGTTACATAAGATCTCCTTGCCGCGCAATTTAGTTTTTAAAACATAATCATTTTCTTTCGTAGTTGTTAATATCGCGTCGTCGTTTGTAATCTCTGACATTCTGTTACACACTAAATATATCTGGTGATCACGTCAACTAGACATTTTCATCTTTTACTCGAAAATGACCGTGCTGTTTGCATTTGAGTTCCGAAATCTCTAAGGAGCATGTCTAATTTTGCATCTCATTCATATTTTCCAATTTATGTGAACAAAGTATTTTGGTATTGGCTAAGAAAATCGGAGGTTGGAAATTCCGTGGTGATTTGCGAGAGTGGGATTGAATTGATTGACAGTAACCCTAGATGAGAGATAACTACATCTACAGACAAAAGCCACATAAAAAAATTAAAAATAAAAATTGATTTCTGAAAAAAAAAAGAAAAAAAAAGAAAGAGAGAGAGAGGAGAGAGAGAGCTTCACTTTACCACTTTTATATGTTGCACGCATCCACATAGCAGAGAACACAAGGAAGAAGAAGTACCAGTACTACTTCTCAAAGGCAACCATTTCAGAAACACAAAGAAAGAAAGAAAACCTACCAAAGCGCCTAAACCAATTTTCAAGCAATGGAGAAACAGAAGATGGTTCTTGAGCCTTGAGTTGCATCCTCTTTCAGACTGAAGCAGCACCCAATTGGATCCCCAAGGTGTCGCTGTTTCTACTGCTGTGTATTGTCTCTTTAATTAGTTAAAGTCTTAGAATTTGGGTTGGGAAGCTATAGCATAGAGACTTCAGAGCTTAAAAGTCTGTGTCTTTTGTTGTTGTGTAGCATTGTGGGGTGGGTGGTCTCTTTTTTTTCCGTTTTTCTCAAGTTTAATTGGTTTGAAACTTTGAAGTGAACCCATTTGTTCTTGTTCTTGAAAACTGGAGGCTTTTGGGTTGTTGGGTTTGTGGGGATCTTTGTCAGTGTTGGTTTTGTTAGATGAAGGCCATGCCCCTACCCTTTGAGGAGTTTCAAGGGAAGGGGGTGTTAGATTTCTCTTCTGCTGCTTCTTCTTCAGATTTGTTGGGTTCACTACCACCACAGGGTCACCATCAACAGCCACAAAAGTGGAAGGAGAATTGCTATGTGGGCAGCACTGAGCCCACTTCTGTTCTTGACACCAGAAGAAGCCCAAGCCCTCCTACATCCTCTTCCACTCTGTCTTCTTCCCACGGCAGCGGCGGTGGGAGTGGGTCTACTGATACCACTACTACCACCGGCGTGGCAGCGGCTCCGGTAGAGAACAAGGCATCTGAAGCAGTTGGTGTAGAGGAAGCGAAATGTGGACCACCGCTTGGAATGGAGGACTGGGAGAGTGTGTTGTCTGAGTCACCAGGTCAAGAGCAGTCTATTTTGAGGTTGATTATGAGTGACATTGAAGACCCATCTCTTGGATTGAACAAGCTGTTGCAGAGTGGGGTTGGTTCTCATCATGATTTGGGGTTCAATTTGGGGTTTGAAGATCAAGGTTATGGAGCCTTTGAGGAGCACAATACTGGGAGTTTGAATATGGGGATGAGCAGCATTGTTGACCCTTCTCTGCAAGCAACATCTTGTTCTGAAATTCCTTTCAATGGCGCAAATGCTGGAGTGTTCTCTGCTTCGGCAAACAATCTGTTCCCGGGTGCGCTGCCTCCTGGTTTGTTTCAACAGCAACAACAATTGGTTGAGCCTGTGGATGAGAAGCCACAGATTTTCAATCCCCAAATGGTGATGAATCAAAACCAAGCTCAGTTTAATCAAAACCCTGCCATGTTTATGCCTTTGACATATTCGCAGTTGCAAGATCACCACTTCCTTTCCCCGCCTCCAGCAAAAAGGCATCAATCCGGTGGATTTGGACCCAGTTACCCGGCCCAGAGAATGCCGTTTTTGAATCCGGGTCAGGAGCTATTGTCTCGGGTACAACAACAGCAGCAACAACAACATCATCAGCAGCAGCAGCAGCTTCCTATGCTTCCACAACATCTCCAACACAGGCCAGTAATGTTAGCCACGAAGGATAAGATGGTGAACAACCTGGAAGGGGATAAGGAATTGATGAACAATCACCAGTTTCATCAAGCGATAATTGACCAGCTTGTCAATGCAGCAGAGCTGATCGAAACAGGCAATCCGTTACTCGCGCAAGGGATATTGGCGCGGCTCAATCACCAGCTCTCTCCTATTGGTAAGCCTTTTCAAAGGGCTGCTTTGTATTTCAAGGAGGCTTTGGAATTACTACTCAACAACTCTCACTCTTCTGCTAATTTGTCACCTTTTAGCCTCGTTTACAAGATTGCTGCATATAAATCATTCTCTGAAATCTCACCGGTTCTCCAATTTGCAAACTTCACTTGCAACCAAGCCATCCTTGAATCTGTGGAAGGCTACAATCGTGTGCATGTTATTGATTTTGATATTGGCTATGGTGGGCAATGGGCCTCATTTATGCAAGAGGTGGCTTTAAGAAATGGTGGTTCGCCTCCTTCTCTCAAAATCACTGCATTTGTATGCTCTTCGGTGCACGATGAATTTGAGCTGGCTTTCACTCAAGAAAACCTCAAGAACTTTGCTAGTGAGCTCAATTTGGCGTTTGAACTTGAAATTGTAAGCATTGAGGCATTGAACTCTGGTTCTTGGCCATTACCACTTCATGGCTCAGACAGTGTGGCAGTTGCTGTCAATCTCCCAATTGGTTCCTTCTTGAACTCCCCTTTATCACTGCCTTTGGTACTGCGCTTTGTCAAGCAGCTTTCACCCAAAATTGTGGTATCCTTAGAAAGGGGCAGTGACCGAACTGATATTCCATTTCCCCACCAAATCATTCAAGCCCTGCACTCTTACTCGAGCCTTCTTGAATCTTTAGACGCTGTAAATGCAAACCTAGATGCCCTGCAAAAGATTGAGAGGTACTTGCTCCAACCAAGTATTGAAAAGATTGTTATGGGTCGTCATCTTTCTCCTAAAAGGACACCGACACCTTCTTGGAGGACTCTGTTTTTGTCATCTGGATTCTCCCCATTGACATTCAGCAACTTCACCGAATCCCAAGCTGAGTGCTTGGTTCAACGGACTCCAGTTGGGGGTTTCCATGTCGAGAAGAGACAGTCTTCGCTTGTCCTCTGCTGGCAGAGGAAGGATCTCGTTTCGGCCTCAGCGTGGCGGTGCTGAAGAACCAGCATTTTGACATCGGTTCTGTACCTGTTAATTTTCATCTCCAAGGTGCTTCATAACTTACTGCTTAGTTTCGGATCTTTTTGAGTTTTTCTTGCTTCTATGCTAATTGTCTATGGTGCTGTAGGCCTATTGTTTCTAATGAAGAAACCAGACATTTGAAATTACTCAATGGCTTTGTACAGTTTTCTTTTTCTCTTCACATTTCTAGTTAATTTCAGTATTTCACTATTTCTATGGTGATGTTTGTCGGATCTAGATTGTGAGTGTTCGTTGTTCACCATCTAACTAAGAAACCTAAACAAAGTCATTTAATCTTCAAATTTATTGCTACTGAAAACTGACTGTAAAGTTAGCTTACTTTTCTAGCTGAAGTGCTCTTGTTAAATTCCAACTTATTAGTAATCATCAATCTGAGTTGTTGTATCCTCTTGTCCATACTGTTGTATGTAATTCTTTTAGTCTGACCTCAGAAAGAGCATTTAATATGTATTGCATCATTGGCTTCAAACTTAATTGAGTTGTTTTATGATAATGGCACCAGCAGCACAACCTCTGCATTCCTTTTGTTTAGCTTTTGAAGATTGTCTAGAACATGGTTTGGTCTGCTTCTACATTAGATGTTACATCTTACAGCTACAACAATTCCAAATAAAGTTGCATCGGCTGTACTTCAGTGCAAGCCATGTTTGTGTAAGTTTGTACACATTGTCTGAAATATGTTCCATTTATTTCTATATCTGTTCAGAGCCCAGTGAAGTTAGGTATGTATTTCAGTTATGACCAAAATTTGAGAAACCCACTATGGCTTAAATGCAGTAATAAGGTTATGTATATGTGTGTGGGTCGGCTATTTATGTTTTTCTTTTTCCAAATTTTATTATGTATTTATATAGGTCACAAATTTACTTTCTAGAACTTGCCCTGATTGAAAGGATTTTAAGAGGTTAAGATGTTACACCAAATCTTAAACCCCTTTTCTCCACAGCACAGATAGATTAACACCAAATCTTTAAAGATTAGGCTTGTCTTCAATCATAGATTTTTTACACTAAATTCTGGTAGGTACTCCATAAGTTCATTTTACATTATTAAGTTGAACTACTTATTTTAAGAGTCTGAAGGATAGGATGTTGTCCTAAATTAGTAAACTGACCCTAAATTAGCCTGAACATTCATGCATTTGTTGGACTTGATCAATGCTTGTTTTATATTTTTGTGCTGAATGTCAATCATGGTTGGTGTATTAGACAATGAAATTCATCACACCTTTTATATGCATTAATATAAGTTAACACATAATGTATCATACACTACTTATGCATGTATTGTCAGTCCTGAATTATTATACATATGATTATTTAACTTGTTGTGTTTAGTATTCTTTTTGTGTGCTTCCCCTAATGAAATCACATGGGTTGTGTTCCTATTGGTCCCCTCACATGATTAGTTTAGACTCTTCTTTTTAGCACCTTGGGAGGCCTTCATTAAACTAGGGTATTGTTTAACAATCTAGCTAAATATAAAATCATTGAGGCCATGATGCATGAACAAAGATGGTTGGGTCTCCCTCTCATATACATATATTGCTCAGACCAATAAAAGAGAAAAGTGTCATCATTACTTGGCCAAGATATGAAGAAATACTTGTTGCCATCAAGTATTATATAATCCTATAGTTTATAATCTAATTATTGTCACCAGATTCTAACTCAACCAAGTCTGTTAATATAAGGGACAATTTATTTACAGATTTTACATCCCTCCAAAACCTCCATTTTGTATGTTTCTCTGTGTGTACTTAGCTACCGTCATTTGTTTTTGATTGTATGTAATTTTTCTTGTTCATTCTGGTAAAAGTGAGATATAAATGATTTAGTATTGTAGCTAGAGGATGCTTGAGCAAAACAGCATGATTCAAAATTTGTTCAATTGGTTCATTGCTCTTGGATTCAGTATAGATATGTTTGTACATCCTTTTGGTTCTAGAATTTGAATGCTGTGGTGTGGTACTTGATCAGGCCAAGAATCCATATATCATGCTTCTGACAGTTGGATTCTGTCGATCTCTCTTCGTCTTCTTCATGATGAATTGATTCACTTTGTTTCTTACTTTGATTGAAGCAGTTTCCATCATGAATCGAGTATGGAGCTAGCTCTTTCCTTCTATTTCCTCACCTCTCAATTTATTTTCGACTGGATAGTCTTTCCTTCCCATCATATCAGAGATTCCAATTTCTTAACATGGGAAAGCTTCAAAGGAATGCTGTTGGAAATGGGAGGTCTTTTGTGGTCCAAGCAATCGATTTTTCTTCTAACATTTCTCCAATTGATGTCAGCTCGTACTCTATTATTTGCTTCAACTAGGGCTGGCGAAAAGAGAAATTTTTTATACACACAAGACACAACCATGTCTTACACAAGAGCTTTACGGGTCGAATCAATAAGACTACATACGAGATGTTTCCTATGAGTAACTTGAAGACCCTAAACCCTAAACTACAACGAGTAATTGAAGAGGCATTGATAATTTGGTTTGGGGCAATCAATAGGGATTTTCAAGCTCAAGGAGGAAGTATTTAGAGGAGTCGGAACCATTGCCGCCGCCGCCGCCGCCGCCGCCCCCCCCCACACGAATTAGGTTCATTCCCACAATGCATCAAAGGCAGGAATAATTTTCAGTGAGCACATATACATATAGAGAAGAACTCCATGGACCAAAACCGTAATAAGAACCAGTCGTTCAACTTTCTCAAAACTCAAAAACAAACCTGCCCTGCTGATGAAGATATAAAAATCTTTACATGCAACTAGTATGGTCCTTTTGGGGGTCCTGAAGTGGACCATTTGGGAGAGAAGAAAGGGAAATAACACTACCATTTTAAGTGGAAAACAGCCTTTCTTTTAGCTACATAGAATTTTCAGAAAATAAATTATAAATTTTTCAAACCCTCTCTTGGATATGGACCTGCCTTCCACTGTTGCCTGTCACTTCCATATTTGAAAGTAGATTCTATGAAGAGGGGAGAGGGGAGATGGACCCTTTAGCTAGATTAAGCATCTTCCCTTTAGATTTAGATATGCAAGCCCATAAAAGCAACACACTTTCTTCAGAAGCTCTGGAGAAAAAAATGAGAGGAAGAAAGAAATCAAACCTTCCTGGGAAAAGTATATATAATGATAAACAACTTTTATTAAGGAAATTTTAGAGACGAACACTTTTGTCTTGAACAAGCCTCCTCCTAGGAGTGAGGGATTTTCAGTTATTTTGAAACAACAAAGATATGCTAAAGACATTTGGCAGCTTTTGTCATCTTCAAAGTTTCAATTAAAATCTGGTAGAACATTACATAAAGCATAAACCCTAATTGTACAGGCCAGCCATGCATGCGTTTTCAAATCAAATGCAAACCCACCACCACCATCATTATCAATCTTTCCTCACTAGAGGTTACAGAAAGCATATTGAAAAAAAACAAAGAGACCCCACTTCTCGATCAATCACTTGCTGATCTTCTTCTCCAAATTGGATTGAAACCGGTCAATTTCGCAAGTGTGTGAGATTTTGATCATGAAAGTAAAAGAGGATAGGAAACAATTATTTAGGAGAATCACATTCCAAAACTTGTAGAGTTTGCCACATCGATCATGTAACAGCTGAAACGATCTTGTTCTCTCTTTCACTATGCATATCCCCCTAATCTTTCTGCATCAATCATTTCATGCACGACTCTCTTATTAGTCTCTTTATATGTCGAATCTCCTCACCAAATTGGTGTTTCCTTAGTAGCAAAGAAATGAAACTGAACCATGAATTCTAAGTAACATAGGTTTCACATAAAGGAAAGAAAAAATAGTTTCTTTCAAGGCCGGGCTATTATTTGTTTATTTTTTCCTTCCCCTTAAAGATCAATAACACAGAAGCAAGAAGAAGCAAATGGGAAAACCATGTGAGCATCGAAAGCAAAATGGGGAAGAAAAGTGACAAAAAGAAAAGCAAAAGATGATATGAGGTGTAAGATGGAGTGGGGTTTGAGATATCTAGCTACATGTATGTGTGTGTTAGGGTTTTGTAATCAGACAATCTTATTACCTCCTATCTCTTTCTCTCAACTTTTACAGATGCTTGCCCACCATGCATATCTCTTCCAACACACACTCTTTTCTAGCTCCTCGTTGTTTTGTTTTAGTTTCTGCTCAGATTTTCTCTCTTTCTTTTCTGCTTCCATTATCTCTTTTCTTGTTTTCTTATTAGTCAGCTTAGATAGAACGCATTCTTTGCATCCCACACATTTTCTACTATGCAAAAGCCTTAGAAAAGGAAGCACTCGTATGATTGTGAAAAGCCAATCTCATGCAAGGTAGGCCACTCGTTAGGAAACAAAAATCGACACTACTGTTCTCACCAGTCACGATCCTATTGCCCAGGAGTACTGATCTCTTAGTTTTTCAGCACACAAGTATTTGGTGGTTTTATGGCTCCACTACTAGGGATTTTTACATGGAGGAGTTGACTGCAAAGTGCAAACCTCCATTTCAGGGCAGCTGGCTTCTTTTTATCCCATGATGTTCTATCTCCATCTTTTCAAGTTGTATGGAATTCTCATCGAGCTAGGTCAACTCCAAACATTCCCTAGCTTCTCATGTCTGCTTCATGCTGTGTGATATATTTATATGATTATATCTAGGATAAACTTACACGAAAAACTCTCTGTGCTCCATGTTTGACATTGTCTGATCTACATTTCGCATTCTAACAAATATAATAAATTGTGGAATATTTGATATTACCCTGTATGTGATCGGATTCTCTTCTATCTCCATATGTCAAGTTTGGTTTTACTTGCTTTAAGCACACAATGCCTATCTTTTACCTTGGTAAAAATGAGGTTATATCTGTATATTGCTCGAGTGAGCTGCAAGAACGCACTACTCGCATTGTACCCAACTAGCCAATACTTTTTCAACAGAACTTTCGGCCTGTCTAATGAGGGAAGAAAGATGAGAAAGGAATTATGACAAACGACCAATATTTTGAGAAAAGAGAATTGTAGAGGTGTAGGTTATACCGTTTCACGGCAATCATTCCCAGAAAAGCATGAACAAAAACAGAAGTAGAAAAAGATATATCCAGTCAATCTAAAGACAACCAATAAACCTGTGTTGAGCAATCGATATCTTTCAAGGGTCGTTGGCCTGCTAAATAATTGGTGACAAGCGACCTCTTCCTCCGATTATTATAGTTCATAAGAGATTGACATTCTTTTCCAATGCACTTCAGACGCCACAGACATGAAAACAAACTAAATGACCAGCTAGCAATTATTAGGTCTATTTGCATTAAACTATGCATACATATGGAGAGTGATGATGGCATCTTAAGAAAAATAGAGGGCTTGTCCACGCAGACCTTTTGTTTTGTTTAAGGACCTAGGTTGATGTATATGACCAGCTATGTCACTTCCAACTAGATTTGATTAAACACCTTTGAGGGCTAACCACTATGGAAGCCAATGATGAACTCATTGGTATGAATTTGGGAATTGAAAAAATTATCAAGTCAAAACTGGAGGTCTGGACAGGTATAAACGTTATTATTGATTTATTGTCACGGTTATGTGGCGTACCAAACATTATCATAACCAACAAAAGAATAAGCTATAAAATGAAGCATTTGTTTTAGAACTGCAAACTGACTAAATTGAGAATGGAGAATAGGTATTGAAAAAGAAGAATAAAGAGGCCATATATCATTAAAAGAATTAGAACTCAACTTCCATTACCAATCAGAAAGTTTTTTACACAGTATATCTATTGAAGAAAAGAACCACAAAAAAGAAGCGTCTGTAACCAGAGGAAATATGTTCCCAAAGAATGATGCCACTAATTTAACAATTGAACGATTTACTTATTGTTTATTACAACAGCAGACTGCAGATGCTTCAAATAGAGATAGTAATAATTCCCCACCATTATATTATTCACAAGCAGGGGTTGGCGTCATCCGACAAATATGGATATAAAGACATGATAACACTAAGCGTAGAAAAGAGCATAGGGAGAAAACTAGTGATAATGGCTCAAAGCAGTTTTACTGCAGACAATTGATCACCAAAGTTGCTCTACTATGCATAGCTAGTTTGAAGTGCTCACCAAGAAACAGTGTAAAGCAAGTATATCTCTTGAATAAGTGTATCAGTACCTGGTGAGTCAGGGAATGAAGCCTCAAGCTCATTACGGTTGAGGGGCACCGTCTCTAGCTTGCATTTAGTAGGTTAAATTAAAAAGAAAGTCTCAAGGAATTGCATCTCTGACTATCTCTGACATCAGTAAAACGTAAGTGCCTGCCTTTCCAACAATGTTGCAGCTGATCATGTGAATTCACGCGTCTCCTTGGCAAATTCACTTTGTAATGACCATAATTACCTTCTGTAATCTCATTAACGCACATCAAACTCCATATAGTGGCAAGAAGGTTTTGACAAAAGAGTATGCAAGTGCACCAGTGAATATGTAACTGTCCACTCTGTCCAGTATTCCACCTGCATTAATGTCAGTTGGTACTATTAAAATTACAATTACACAGAGGAAATATGGCAATTTATTAGATAACAGAATAAGAATTATAGGAGAAGGATCACCCTTTATAAGGATATGCATTTTCTGGAGGTACTCACTCAACCTTAATTTACACAGCTGTCAACAAACATTCTTACTATCATCCGCTTAACTATGCAGTTCATTCTTATTATGTGTTTCAGAGCATATTATACAAAACATCAAAGCATGAAGTTCAAGCGACAGTTCGACTAACAATGGGAAATTTGATAACCACTGCCCAAATTTTAGGCAACATATATGGAGCGTAAGTCCAAATCCACATTGTTTCTCATCTACGCCACACATGTAATCTAAGGAGAACCTAACTCGAGGACTTTTATATCGGCATTTTCTTCTTTCCTTTTTCTTTGGCCGGTCTTATCAGCATGCAGTTCGTATGTGAATGATTGAAATACATCTCACCCACTTTTACCCATGGTCAGATACAATTTACTAATCAATCCGAACGGCTCAAATTAAGTCATCTATGAGGAAACTACAATGTTTATAATCCCAGTAAGTAAACTTTCAAATTTACAGGAAAGCCGCTTCCTCAAAATATTCAAAAAGACCGATGTTTAGAACATGATGCAATATGTGGTTAGTATTTTTACCATGTCCTGGTATCAGAGATCCAGAGTCCTTTACCCCCGCATCACGTTTGATCATTGATTCAGTGAGATCACCAAAGACAGACCCAAAGAAGTTCAGAATCCCAAAAGCTATAGCACTGACAACACACAAGGATATGTACAATAAAAATGTTAGAAGAGCTGCGATAATATCGAGAAAGAAACTCATACAATGCAGTGACCTTTCATCATAAATTGCTATAAAAAATGATGACAGAATAATACATATACAGTCATACTGCACCAGGTCAGCAAACCCTAGGAACTAATTACATGCAGGAGCCCATCATGTAGTAATATTGTCATTATATTTAGATGGCACTCTTCACCAGATCCTTTACGCTATTTTAAATGGGCATTCACAACAGAGAATCATGTTAATGTCCTAATACTAATCAATTTGCTTTTCTCGTGCATGTCTTAGACCAATTAAACCATAAAAGAGACTAGTTTTGTGTTCCACATTACTCTCTAAATTTCCCACAAATTGAATTCAAAATCCTAAAGATTATTTTTGACACTGAATAAATAAAGAAAACTAGCAACACCTCATTCCTTAAACAAGAAATAAATTTCAGCAACTGTAAAGACTTCACGCAGGAAAACTAATACCTCAGCAAAGATTTTGGCCAGCAAAAAATCTTTGATAGTACTATAGTAGTGGCAATACAACCACATAAGCCTGCAATTGTACCTTCCCATGTCTTCTTTGGACTAACACTAGTAAGTGGCGTCCTACCAAAAGCCTGTAAAAGGGGAAAGATCTCAGGGTTTTATCACAAGCATGAGGCCAACAAATTTTAAGAAAATCTTTCACAATTGCATCAATGTAACTAATGAACAAGCTAAAAACATGGATGTCAATTTGACACACACACACATACAAACTATGATCTTATGAATTGAGATGCTAAGCTGCTTAAATAGTAGAATATGGTATGTAAACAAATAAGCTTTCATAGACACATTAACAACCCAAGGATGGACTTACAAGAGGATGTGGCAAATGGAACAGACTAACCCCTAACTAAATCTGATTCAAGATAGAACGTATCCGGTTTTCAAATGTTTTGAATGCAGATAAAGAGCTTTTAGCACATCTATAACACAGGAATTGCTAGTCAACACCTTAGTTAAAAAGATCAAATCAAAAACATTTGTCATTCCCATGGTTTTTGTTAGAATTTATTGGTTAAACTTGGATTGCATACCAATTAGGAAGGGAAAAATAGGATTCCACATTTGACCATGATATCCATATCTTAAGTTATTAACTGTACTGTCTAATCTGTACCAGTCTGTCATGCGTGCTCAAGAAGCCCACTCTCGAACCGCAGTTGCATAGCATATTTCATAATAATGGCACTTAAATGAACAGAAAACTAAACTAAAAATTACCAAATGAACAAACCATAGATCTACATCAAATTTCATAGTGGATGTACTGCATAGCAATTTCAAGAGCCAAGATACCTTGCCACCCATAAAAGCATAAGTGTCTGCTGCAATAATGCTGCTGAATGAAATCAAGGTTGCAACAAGACCAACAGTCCACTGAGCTTGTCCACCAAGAAGGATGGGCCATGATGTTCCGATTCCTGCCAAAAAAAAAAATAATAATCAGGATTCATCGTTTGATGAGGGCTCAATATATTTTCCTTCCATAATAATGGATGGTGGAGGTGGAGATTCTAATGGTAAACAAAGGAAAGGTCAGAGCTAATTTGGGAAAAGATCAGCCTGTGCCTCAATCTTTGCTCAACTTCTTACCAGTGTTTAAGGCTGGGGCAGCTAAACCACATCGAAGCTTAACCCAAAAGCAGGGAAGATATCCACAGTAAAATAACCCAAACAAAGTGCTACTGAGCTGTGCAAAGCGAGGATTCCCTCTCTGTAAATGCAATGCCATAGCAACAAAAAAGGCAGCAGATGTCACAGAAACATCAATCTGACCACGATACCTGCAGATCGGAAGCTATAATTAGAAATGAACATCCATCTACTTTACAAACCAAGTAAATTGACTATAAAAATCAGGATAAGCAGGGAAAAGAAGCATTGATGCATCTCATCAACAGGGAGAACATATCTAAGGTTAAATACCATGATATTAGAACACAATTACTTCTTCCCAAACTTAATTGTTTCAAAAATATGGACCCGTAGAATCAGTATAGACACTCTAATGGAGCGATGGTTAAATTCTCAGTACCAAGCGATACAACACAAGTTTTTGTAGCATTATCGAGTTGCAATGAACAAGGGAAGGGCTCAACCATGAAAAGGGGATTTCTACATGGGATATGTCAGTGAAGTCATTACAATACCCACTACACTATAGGTAGATGACATCAGAACAAGGTAAAGGAATTTTTTCTTATGTGCGCATACTGAAATCAAAAGGCTGACTCCACCATCATAGATGAAATACCATATCAAAACAAGAAAAAATGTTTCATCCTTTTCCTTTCCTGAACAAGGTTGCAATGACAAAATGGAAACTTCAAATGTAAAACACCTATCTGGTTATAAAACAACTTCGCCCAACCAGATTTCTACATCAAGGACATTGCTAATAAAAGACTAGTTCTACAAAGCAAGTGAACCCAGAACTATATGAGATTTTATCCAGCTTCCAATTGAATTAGCATGTGACAATTATATAGTCGACAAATAACTAGATGTGACAAAATGTCATTAAAAGTAACAAAGCAATCTTACAAGGTAAGCAAGGGCATGAGAGCACAAATAACTGAGCAAACTCGTGAAACGTATCTAGGTGGAGGTGTCATTCCTGCAGTAATTCCACGACTCCTGACCAATTCAAAATACTCACGTGCACCAACAAATACAGCGGCGGCCACTACTGTCGTGAATATCCATCCTCCAGCCAATACAACAACTCCAATAGACAGTCCGATACCAAGTCCAAAAACAATCCTTTTTTTCAATTGACTCGCCTTCTCTTGCTTCTCTGAGACAGCATCTTCACTATTTGACAATTCATGGCCTTTCTGGACTTCCTACAACATATCCATTTCAGCTTCAGTTCATTCCGTCAACAGATTTTCACAACCTAACAAATGTACGTACCTATATACCAGGTGCAAATAAATTTTAACTTAACAGAACTCTGGTGGTCCAACACAACATTCTAACACAAATCTTTGTATAACCTCTGAATGAGACATGTACATCACGACTTTACAGGCTTAATCCTAAACACTCCTTTACATGTCGTAACATTAACATTACTCGATACTTTTGCAACCCTATAAAGTTTACACTGTTACGAGTTCTTAGCATGCATTGCCTTAAGTAACATTAAATTTCTCGAGAAGTCAAACTATGTCTCAGTCTTGTATATCTCAACACCAACCACACTATGCCATTAAAGCAAGTTCCTTTCAGCTCTAAACCCACAATTAACATCACCAACTTCACCACAATCTCACTATCAATCACACCCAAACCAAAAAGCTACAAAACTTAATATTCACTATTGTAAATTCTTAACATGCATTGCTTTAACACAATTAACTTTTTCGAAGTAAAAAAAAGTTCAAAATATTTTATTCTTTTTACCTCCAAGTACCTGTTGGCATTGCCGTCGCCAAGATGGTCCGGCTCGGCCCGAGCCACGGCGGCGATTAGGCGGCGGCGACGGCGGCCCAAGCCTCTAATTGGGCCGAGCCCAAAAACAGGCCTAGTTGCATCGATAGAGAAATCAAGACGACCGCCCAATTTGGCGCGTGAAGGAGGGAGAGTAACGGCGGAGGGACGGCAGGGACAAGCGGAGGAGAGAGAGGAGAGAGAAGGGGGGAGTGGCCTGCCGCGACTGAGGTCCAAAAACGACGTCGTTGCCATGAAGCAAAAGGGGATTTAGAATTAGGGATTGGAGAGTGAGAGCATGTTGAGATTTATTATTTTCTGCTGCCGATTGTGGTGGCGGTGGTGCCGATATACTCTTGTTTTTGTTTCCATTCTAAAATTTCCACTACTTTTTCTATTCAAACAGTGTCCTTTTCTGTCTTTTTACTTGTTTTTTATTATTATTATTTTTTTACACGAGTAGAAACAAAATGAGATTATGAGAATAATTATAACGAGGAGCACTGAGTTGAGGACTGGATGAGGTAAAACAACTTAATTAGGCTCAAACATCACGCATTGCGTGAGAAATAGAATCATGTAAAACAAGACACCAACTAACACTGAAGATTGTGTAGTAACTAGCAAGTTTAACAAAGCATTAGCTGCAAAATTTGTCTTTCTCAAAGTCATTACTTATGTTTTTGTTGTTGTTATTTGTTTGTTTGTTTTTCTTTTAAGATGTTGTAGTATAATTTATAAAGTTTTAGTTTTATCTTACTTGTGAGAGAGATCGTTATAAATAACAAGAGTGGAATTTTCAACACCACGAAACCAAAAATCGGCAATGGATTGTTGAAAAGAGATTGTAACCAGACTTGCAAGTGATTAGGTGCCGAAAATGATATTGAACTGGCTACTTTAGTGTCGATTCTTGATCATGCAGTACATAAAACTAATGTTGAACCCAAACAAGCCAATTCTATCTAACCTGACTACTAGGCAAAGGTTTTTTTTGTCTTAACTTCTACATACATGATTCCTACTTACACTATTAGTCATCAACTCATCACTCTCCACAACTTTTTTTATCCAAAACAAAAACTTTACCTGGTAAAGTGTTTTCCTCCTCTCGAAGGTTTTCTCTCAAACCCCTCCGATACTCCTTCCAAATTTTCTCTCCTCTCCTGGTCGAGCGCCGTCGGCCTTGACGATGTGCTTCCGTCCCGGAGAGGCAATTGTTCCTTAGCTTCCTTTACCTTCTCATATTCATTGCATATGTGTTGTTCACGATTGTGGTAGCTTTGGTGTCGCTTCGACCTACCTTGTTGCTAGGTCTGATGGTGTATAATGGGACAGTTTGGTACGACCTATGCTTGTGTTCTAATTGTAGTTCTCTCTTTTAGTTACTCACCGCTGGTGATGATGGGAGGCAGCCACTCCGCATGGGTTGCTATCAGGTAGTCTGCTTTTGGGTTTTTCCGTCATATAGGCCCTGTTCTGCAACCACTTTTTGAATCCCTAGACGCCCAACACGGCCATTGATGTACGTTTCGAGAAAATAAACAGTATAACGGCTACATTGAAGAAACTAAAATAAGATAAGGAATGAACAAAACAGACTATCAATAAAAAAGATAAGCACAACCTTAAAAAGTGGAATAATATGGCTTGGACCAGAAAGCCCATCCCAATGGACCACAAAGATCAATCTTGCAGTCCAATAGAAAATCGGTCCAAAGACCCACTGTCTGCCCATCTTCTCAACATCGCATCTGGTGTGGTCATCCTTTGCTGTTAATCACCGCCGATCTACTCTGGCAGCCGTCCTCGCCTCTCCACCATGAAGGGTTCGGAAAAAGAGCCATGCCTACTAGTCGACCGTTAGTTTCTTAGCCGCCTTCCACACCACCCACTACTGGGCCTGATCGACCCCGCGCCAATCAAATTAACGCTGCCTCAATCAAAGCTCTCAACGCCAAATCCACCGTAGAAAAAAAAAAAAAAACTTTACCTAGAAATTTTCCGTTCAAAATTTATTGTGTCAAAACTTTATCATAATCATATCCATCGACTTCTTACGGAAACTACAACCCAACTTATTTATTCATGATAAGTAGATAAGATTATACATCTAGCAATTTTTTTGGAAATTATTCTCGGGCATGAATGATTATTATCTTACGAGGATGAATAAGATACTAGTGGAAGTAACATTATGTCGTAAAAACACTTCCATTTAAGCTAAGGAGAAATAAAAAAATTAATTCTCCAAAATTAGTATATTAGTCATTACATATAATCGTGATAACAAATGAATAAATATATTATTAATTAACACCCTTAAAATCATAATACTCCATGCAGAAAACCAGTATAAAATGGCACTAACCCTAAACAATACACCACATATCTTATTTAAACAACAAGCTTTGATTTGTACATGCGTTTGAGTTACAAATCATGAACACCACAGAGATGAATGGTCAGAAAAAGCAGGAAGCTGTGAGTATCACAAGTGAAACTACTCTCCAAGTGGGTGAGTGGATGAGAAAACCAATGTCCGAAATGAACGAGCAAGAACTTGAATTTTTTGGTGAGAAACTAAAAGAGCTAAAGATAATAGTGGCGGAACGAATCGTTGAACTAACGAGGAATGCTGAAGAACATAATCAAAGCAGTTGCAGCAAAGAGAAGAATTGAATCAATTATTTTTAGAAGTTCTTCGTTTAGAAGATAAAAAAAGGCTTTGAATATGTCTTCTAAATCTAATCTTAATCCTCCTCTTCACCATGTTTGAAATAATAATCAAGGAAATATATCTTTTCATGATATCATAGTGATTTTGTTTGCATTGTTATGTTTGAATGCTTTATATTGTTTTGTGTTTTTTATTCAACCTTTGCTTCGTCTTGTTTCGTTCATGTGTTGGTTGGTTTTTCAATCATGGAATTACCTTTTAATGAATGCTTGATTGTTTAGCCTTTAGATTGGTTACTTCCTAAGTTCAATTCTCACTGACATATGTAAGGGTGTGACGGGGCGATGGGTTAAATGCTTTTTATTTTATTTTTTTAAGTTTGTAAAACTAAAACTAATCGATCATATGGATGTTGTGTCGATTCAGAAGATAGAGGAATGAAGTCTTTGTTAAGGATCCACCTATCTACAAGTGTTCAGACGAAGTCTAGTTATTATGGGCAAATTTGTTGTAAAAGATGGATAACAAAATCATCCACACAGTTTTTGATGACGGTGTAAGCAACGAGAGACTATCAATATGCAGAGAGCTTCGTTATGGTGTTTGAGTTAAGATTTTGGTTTTTGTTGTTTCTCGGCTTCCACTTTTTGACTCATATATTCAATTTTCTTTTTTGATCAGCAATGTTCTTTCAAGCTATCAGTTTGTTACGTTTGAATCAGAGTAGTTTATTATGATATGTTGGGTGTGGCAGTGTAGGTAGCGAGAGACGACATATATGGTGAGAGTTTTGATATGGGTGTATGGATTGTTTGTCTGTTTTTGTTTGGCCCTCCACTCTTAAAACCATCTTATATTTTGTTTGTCACAAGCTGTTAGTTTGTTCACTTGTGCATGTTTGTTGTTGGGACTATTGGTAAATAAAGAGTCAAGTTTGGTTAATACCATGTTTGGTGTCACTGGATGCAAAGATAAATGAGTTTATGTAACACCTTGTTTCGATTTTGGTCTCCTCATATGATATTACGGTAGATACTGAATTTGTCATCATCATTAGATAACATCATATTTCTAAACAATAACCAAGCAACTATAAATAGTGAGACCGGTGTCGTTTCGGTGCTAAAACTCCGGCTCTGAAACCCATTCGTCCCTTTCATCGGAAAAAAGAAAATTATCTGTTGAGCCAATCCGCTCTCAATCCCAAAACCCACCTCGGAATCCCAAAATGCCGAAACACTCTGACCCCTCAGACGAAGAAACCTCGAGCTCCGGCTCAGAGGAACAAAACCCACAAGCGGGTGGTGGCGCTGTTCCAGAGTACGAGAAGCAGAGGCAAGCCAGAATAGCACACAACAGGGCGAGAATGGAGGCTCTGGGTCTGCCCAAAATGGCCTCTTCTCTAATGGGTTCGGCCCAGAATGCGACGAAGAGGAGTAGGAAGGGGAAAGGCAAGGTCTTGGAGGAGGACGATGATGAGGAGTATAGGCCTGAAGAAGAGGGACATGGTTTTTCTAGTGAGGAGGAGGAGGCTGATGATGATGAGGATTATGAGGATGAGGAATTATCTAGTGCACGTAAGAAAAAGGTAAAAGTGTGTCCTCTGAAGGTTGATATTTTACTACGAGTTTCAGGAAAGAATGTAGCTTTAGATTATTGAAATGACCTGTACAAAGTGTGCACTAAATAGTTTTAGTTTTACATAGTCATGAGTTTGTGAAAAAATTGATCATGGTGGTTTCGATTAACCCTTTTAAGTTTTAACCAATTTAGTATTTTGTTAACTTAGATATAAGTATAACTACAAGCAATGTTGCTAGTGATAGTGAGGCTTGGACTATGCACAGTTGAGTCTCGATGGGTATAGATTGTTTCGTAGAGGATGCTGCACTAGAATTTTAAGATGGTGTTGATGTGTTTGTGAACAGGGTTTCAACAACTACAACAAATATTTGAGCATGATCAGATGTGTAACTTTTGAATGCTTGGTTTAGCTAGCATGTTTGTTTTAATTCGTATTTATTGGTATGAAAGGTGTGCAATGGCATGAGCTAACACTAGTTGGCTGACTCTTATAATTCTGTTTTTGTTGGGCCTCAATCTTGTGAAGAATAAAGGTAGGAAACATAAAAATGCTCGTTCAAGAAGTAGTTTGAGCAACTCGGATTACCTGGATGATGATGAGGCGTTGAAGCAGGTGAGTGCCAGTATCATTTCAAACAACATATAACTTCGCATTGCTAGATCAGATTATGAGTGATTAACCAACTGCTGTAATGCTGGTCCTTGTGGATTACAAGGAAATTATACTGATTCGTTTGTATTTATATGCAGGCAATTGCTCTTTCATTACAAGGTTCTGCTGTTTCAGATGTGGTAAAAGATACTGTTAATGTAGGAGAGAACCAAACACAGCAAGATTCAGTGAGGAAGAGGAAAAAACCGGTTTGTTATCTTAAACGCGATTCTTCACCTTTTCCCTTTTTTATTTTTTATCTTATCTAATTGCCCCGTCTGTTCTTTGATTTGTATCCAGCAGTCTGCTAGTCGGCTTCAGATGACAGAGGATGAGTTGGTTTTGCACTTCTTTCAGTTTGATGGTAAACTGTATTATCTCTGTATTATGTCTGTGGTTTTAGAGACAAGTTAGATTTTTATCATTATTCTTGAAGTTGGTAGTTTAAGGAGAGACAATGAGTATTGTGCATCAGTCCTTTTTGTATCTTCTGATGGTAATTACCTGAAACAGAAGCAAAAATTGGCACTGGTCAACATAATACCAAAACAGTGTCATGGCTTGAGAAATACAATAGTAGAAGCCAAGTGATTGGTGGTTTATGAAAGCCAATAGTAGAAGGAAATAATGAGTATAATACAAGAAGGTTTAGTCCAAGTGATTGGCTGATAAGTAGTTTCCCTCATGCTATGTATACACATCAGTAATTAAATGAAGGATCAAAATACTTACACTGCAAATTGGAGGTCCTTTTGCGTGACCGCATCAACATTGTTTATAGAAAAACCCACACTGCTAAAATAGGTGGTGGTGTCATGGTTTCACATCCTTATTTTGAATATGCAACTTATAGCACAGTCATTATAGCACAGTCATGGTTTGTTTATGAGATTTACCTTAGATAGGGAATACAAATATGATTATGTTCTACTTGTCTATTAAATTCCTATCATTCTTAGACAACAGTTATAGACTAGCCCTTTTTAACTAGCTAAAAGAAGTATGTGCCTTTTAATTGAAGTTGATGTGGAACTCTGGCATGCAGAGAACTGCAATGGAGGAATTTCTGCTAGAAATTTAGAAAAATTAGCTGTCGCTCATGATTTTATATGGACTGATAAGGAGGTGGCTGACATGATTCATCTCTTTGATAGTGATGGAGATGCAAAGGTCAGTACCTACGGTTCTTAATGTTCCTTTCGATGCTCCCTCATACTTGATCAAGTCACTCATACAGTCAACTTTTGTAATCACCGGTATACTGTATAAATTACTGAAGCTAGTCTTTTTGTTTTCTTTTTTACCTATGAGAATTGCAGTTAAGTCTTGAAGATTTTCGGAAGATTGTTGTTCGTTGCAACATGATAAAAGCACCTGAAAATTCATGATGGGTTCAGAGAGATGATGGTCTTCATTTGGAGTACATGTCATGTGATCATTTCTCAAATTCGAGGTGACGAACTTCAACCCAAGAGCTTGAGAGAAATGAGTATATAATTTATAAGTACAAGTTACCTTCACTATCTTGAAAGACTGAAAGCATGAGATGTTTTTATGAATTGATAATGTAAAAAGTTGCTAGCAGTTGATTTTCTCAGCTTTGTTCTGGTCTTCTTCTTCCTTGTTTATTTTTTCTTTCTTTGTTGGCAAGCTGTATACGATACTGAGACTTTGGAGTTTGGACAATCATCATCTATAGAAGAAATTCAACCGTCACATCTGGGCAAAAGATGGGAGTTGAGTTCTGAAGCTGGCGCGTCCAAATAAGGTTAATGTGTATGACTGCATACTTCGTGACATGATTAGTGAAAAATCAATATCAAAACCTCATAACCTTTCTCTTCAATGACCTATTATATAAGTTTTCTTTCAGTGGGTAGGTTAGGACAAAGTCGGGCATAGAAGATGCATAATTGCTAATGATACATAAGCTCCATCCACAAATGCCAGATTGCACAAACAGATATGAGCCCCAAATTCAAAACAAGTCGGTCACCACACAAACAGAAAACTTTTGATTTCCCTTACAATTACAAACCCATTTAGACAAAAAAACTCCACAATGACAAAAAAGTTTCCTCTAGATGGTCTCACGATTCACATGTTTCTAGCGTCAATAGAGATTTGGTAAAAACACAATAACCAAAGTCACTGCTAGTCAATCACACATTCAAATTTTTGATTTTTTTTTGTTTTTTACATCTCTCTGTCTAGCAATGGAGTGCCACAGGAATAGGAAGAGTCTCTGCTGGTCATGTCTTCTTCAGAAGGTACCCCAAAATAATGCCAATCAAACCCACTATAACAACATAAATAAATGCAATACCGCCGCGGCTTGCGTTAGCCTCTCTCCTCAAAAGATCCTGTATAGGAAACAACATTGCTCAGCTACATTAATACAGGGTTGAACTAAAATCTGAAACTCAACAAAAGAAAAGATCGCCAAAAACCAGTACCAATCCCCTTAATTTATGTGCAAGAAAAGCTCAAGTATAAAATTAAAACTAGAAAGTGGAACTACTAACAATCAAACTGTATTTATTTTGGTACAGCCTATAAAAAAAAGGGTGGCAAAATAGTGAAATACCAAGGAAACTTAGAAACATTATAGAATATATAGAACAGATAAGGACGTCATTTGAATTATGTCAAGATAACCAAAAGACTCGGCTTTTATCACATCCAGCTAGTGCTTAAAACATGTTCTCTTGTCTCTTTCATTCAAAATGTTTTCCAGCCAAAACTTTCTCATACAAGAGCTTACTCATAATAAACAGATTGTTGACATTCTAGAGGTGGTTTAGAATATAACTTTTGCTAAATCATCGGAGGAGCTTTCCAGCTGGTATACTCCAGAGATGTGTAAAAAGTATCAGTCAAATGAATAGGGGGTTATGTAAGGGTGGAGAAAACTTAATTGCGATGAATCACAAAGGTTTCAGTTAAGAGTGCAAATCAGAACAATTGGCCAGTCATATTGAAAACGTAGATTCTTTTAAACTCCAAATCACTAGAACCAATCGAGTTCTACTAGTACTGTATTATCACAATTAAGTATTCCTGTACCCTCACCAAAAGGCTCATTGCTTATAGGTAGACACTACATACAGATTCCCATGTAAAGTTGGCATTCATGATCTTATCATTTAGTTTCATGAACTATCTACTGTTAGTTAAGTCTGACAAAACGGCTATAGCAAAGGATAATATCAAAGAATATGAATTTTACTTTAAAACATTGAGAAGTTTAGCAGTTGATTCAAAATACCAGAATGATTATTTCCAGAAATATAACAGTATTAATAGTGCAACTCATTTAACTTAAACCAACAATTGTCACGAGAAAGAGATGCTGAAAGCTTTCGGAATATTTAGTATGAAGAAATCACAAAAAGATATGATTCCGGAAAGAGAGGGTGAAGAAAGTAGAGAAGTACAGAACTACAGATAGGTCTCCCATAAGCCCCATAATATATATTGGAATATGGACAAAATATTGTTACCAGTTCTTGCTGAAGCCTATTATTTTGCTGAATAGCAGAATTTTTCTCATCAGTCAGCCTTGCAATAAGACTCTTAGCCTGAAATTACACATAAAACTCACAACATTAACATTTCAGCATATAATTGACAAGCTCATACCATTGAAAAGTATGTAATGTCAATGCTTGGACAAATAATGTATATAATGGACAATGAATATCCAAAATGGTTATAACTTACAAGAGATTCAGAGTGACTCTAAATGGCAAACTTAAAGTAGTGCTAAAACTCATCATAATCTAGCGGGAAGGGCACATCTGTCAAAGAATTTTTGGATAACTTAAAATGCAAGGTTTAGAGACTACAATAAAGTCTCATACTCCACAAAATCTACAGCTAGGGGAATTAACAAAAGAAATGGTGGGAATAATGTCTATAGGAAGAAATCTCAAAATTTCCTCAAAACACACTGCAAGTCACATCCATCTAACTCCCTCAAATTCAGCAACCCATACACCACACAATTTAAATAGAATCAACATACCTCGGAGTTATCTTGAGGCTCATGTCTCTCGCCAAAAGCTCTTGAAGCCTAAAATTACAGCATGACAAGATATCACTTAAAGTGAAAACCAAAATACACAGGTGAAATAAAAATAATTTCTTTCAACTCGTTTGTGATTCCATTAAGTACTCACAGCTTTGAACTCAGTATCATTTGAATTCCCATTGTCCACCGAAGCCCTAGGCGATGAACCTTCCTCTGAACCTTCCCGAACCGGAGATGGGGGCCTAGGAGGGTCAACATAGTTAACCTTCAACTTACACTCTTCAACATTATGCCCCGACTCCTTATTGAACTACATATCCACAAAACACATGCTCATATCAGCACACATAACATCTAACTAAATCTTAAAAACCAACACAAAAGACCAAATCTAACTACCATCTCTGGAGTGATATCCTTGGTGGTAGCCCCGGCGCTAGCAACTACACTCTGAAGAAGGAACTTGTCCTTGCATTGCATATCCGACGGCATCTCCTTTTGCGCTTGCATAGTCACTATTCTCACACAACAAAACCATGTCACTCTAGGATATATCACATCACTAATTAAGCGAAACTTCGCAATGAAAAACACAAAACCAATCAAGCTTTGTGTGTACCTATAACATCACATGTGGACCTCGGCAACACAACCCCAGTGTTGGGTCTAACACAATACTTTTTGGGGTTTGTTGTCTTTACCTAACAAAAACAAACATCCAAGTTCATTCAGATTCCAAACATCAAACGGACCAAAGTTAAGGAAACATCATAAGAATTAGCAGAAACTAATGAAGTGGAGAATCGAGTTACCTTAAAAGCCACATACTCATCGGTCTTGTTGGAGAGTTGCAGAGAGCACGAGATCTGCTTCTTCAGTTCAACTTTGTTTATCAAAAACATAAAAACGAAGTGAAATCAGAAACAGCGAAAATATAGTAAAACAAGAACACGCGGATCTGAAAGAGATAGAGTTTAGTTTACGAGGTTGAGTTTGAGGAAGAGCGTACATGCGAATTGGAGCTCTTGGGGTTCGATGTTGAGAAGCTCGCCGGTGCTCATGTTGGAAGGGATCGGAGTGAGGACTGGTGGAGGGTGGTTTTCCGGCTGAGGGGATTCGAATGATTAGGGAGTTGGGTTTTGGGGAAATCGAGAGCAGTAACAGCAGCAGGAACAACGTGAGAGTCTGTGTCTGTGTCTCTTCTCGTCTCTTCTCTTTCTTTCAACTCTCGGGTTTACCGGTTCCTCCGGTTCTGATCAAAGCGGTTTTATAATTGGCATTTTGGGCAATTGGAAAAAGTGATAAAAATTGGGTTGATTACAATCATCACATGATTTCAAGTTTTTTTTCTTTTCTTTTAATTATTACATTTTTTTTCTTTTAATTGTTACATAATTTATTTAATTTTGGAAAAGGAGCAATCCAGATGTTGAGTTGTCATAGTTTTTTTAATTTTTTTTTATTGACAATCATAACTATTATCGTAAAGTTGATCATATTGCTTAGTAAGGAACCCCCTATATACAAAGTTCGAGTCTCAACTCTCACCAGTTTGTGGCCAGCAGGTTTTGGGTGTCTCCGGGTTCATGCATCTGTAGTTGAGATTAGTCTGGCTTTATTGGGATACTCTCGTCAGTCTCGTAGATTTCGATCCGAATATGACTATATAAATGTGTTACCAACTTGCTAACGTAACCAATGTGTCTTGATGTCTCACTTCCATTCAAACACACTAAAAGTATAGTAGTATGTTTTATGCTACCACTGGAACTCGTATGTACGTGGATTGACAGGATTGTTATCAAGTAGCTTGGTAATCCAGTCTCTCTAATCTCTCTGTCTAGATTCTTAAGCTAAAGACGAGAGAAATATAGAAGACATTCTTGCAGAAAGAGGTGTAACCTTGAGAAAGCTCATAACCCACACAAGAAACCACTTGGCCATGCATGAAGCCAGGTGACAAACAACTCCAGCTGCTTCAGGTTCTTGAATTAATGTCGGCAGTTGGTGCACTACTGGCACCACCTATACATCAAGTCATCAACATCTGAAGTTTGAGAACTATGCAATGCGATCAGACGAATGTACTCAAGTTTAAGGCTAAAGTAAACATTCACTCACCCTGACAAGGCCAATGCATGAGGAAAGTTTGAAGCTTCTATATATCATCCCTCGTATGAACATCCCTAAACATGTAGTTTCCCTAGCTATGGAGCTTTGATGGGCGAGAAATGAACTCTTCATAGAGTCCAAAGGAGGCAAGATTGTTGACAGAGATCATGTTTCTCAAATATACAAACACACCCTTCACCTATAGATTCTTTAAACTAAAGTGATGGACCCAATAACACTTGGCCCTGTCTCAGAAGCTCAAGCTTTCGAGTAGTAAACAGATAGCTAGAGAACAAGCATAGGAAGAAACCTTCCTCTACCAACATCCAGATCGAGTAGACAGTCGAGGGCTTAGAACGCAGGTTTGCCAAAGCAAATGCATCAGAGTTTATGCTCTCAGTTCTGAAAGCAACTGGTATAACCAGTCGACTCAACCTCAAAAGTACAGTAGTCAAGTTCAAGTGATTCAACCCCATAAGTGTAGACCTCCATTCCCTCCTACAATCAAGACACCTTGCAAGTCTCTACCTTCTTACCAAGGTAAAGCTGCAAAAAAATCTATTCACACCTCTTGCGAAGACTAGCTTTTGATCAAGGCCTTGTTCATAACTGTCAAAGGTTGCGCCTTCTCATATTTCCTACAACCAGAGGTGGCTCCATCGGTGCGATATCATGCTAATACCAGCTGCATCGATCTTTTGTGGCTACCCTTGAAGGTATAGATGAGAGGATAGATACATAGTTGCGTACAACTAATAATAAGAAAGAACATAACTCGACTCATTTCCAACAGTTCAACTAAAATTATTATTTGCTGCCATACATCACAGGTATAACCTGCTAAAAAATTTGTTTGAACTTGAAGTCTGCACAAAGATATCCCTCTATATAAATGTGGTGGTCAATCTAATTTTCCTCAAAATACTATTTCTTTCTCCTTTTGTTAATGAGACGTACATCTGATTCAACCAAATAGAAACATAAATTACTGAAATGTATAACACATTAACACAAGAAGACATCTCTTTCCAGTATATTTCTAGATAGTTCTGACATATAAAGTTCATGTACATTCATAATTTAAGTAAAGAATAGGGTTATTAAACCACATATTTCTTCACCTACAAAAACAAACAATATTCAAAGAAACAGAAGTACTAATTTTCACCAGGAGGGGGAGGTTGCTGACGATATCGACTAGCGAAGCCTGCAAACCAAGCAACCCTCATCAACTGCATACCAAGAATCAGAACCCACCAAGATACCAGTCCTCTAATTGTATGCATCATCCATGCTGGTGCCATGATTTCAGTTCCAAGCTTCAATCCTCTCATCAGCTGCAACAAACGGTAACCTTCATAAACAACAGGGGTTACCAGCCAAACTGGTGACTGCCAATGCCAAGTCAGCATCTCAGTCAGAATCTGTACTGCGATAAGCAGAAGATAGGGACCCAATAGAACTGCAAATGAGATGGGAGGCAACTGGGGTTGGAGGAAACCCTGTTGCGATCCACAAGCCATCATCAGGGGAATGACAAATCCAGTCACAGTTGCAACTATATTCCAAAACTTGTAGCTTAAGGGAGGCTTGCTTCTACAGGCTTGTGCTGCACGTTTAGGCCGGGCAATTGAATCAGCCATGAGGAGAAAAAGGGTTACACCAAGATTGAAAATGCAATCAAGTCCGACCAAAGAAAGCAGGCTTGCTATGTTGGGGCCAAGAAATACGGAAGATATCGGTAGCCACAGTGTTGGCAACATGCCTGTGAGGAGGAGAAGAGAAGGGCCCAGAAGCCACATTGGCCATTTGAGGACCTGAAGCTCTGTTCCTGTCAGATTACTTGCGCCATTTAGCGTTTCAGTGTTGGTACCTGGTGCTTCAGCAGTGCTAGCAGAGGTTTCAGTGTTGGTACCTGGTGCTTCAGCAGTGCAAGCAGAGGAAAGGTTTTCAAATATGTTAGAAGTTTTTGTCAAAAAGTTATCACTGCCACTGTCCGTGGGGGAGTATGTTTCAGATGAGGGATCCCAGGAAGACAGTTTTGTGCAGCAAACAAGGGGACTTTTTATCTGAATGTGAGGGCAACCGTGTAAATGTACTGACTTTGAGCTTTTTAACAAGTTCAGGGATCGGAAATGGAGTCTGGGAACAGCATTAGTAGACATCATGGACAGGGCTTGAGTTATAGATGCCATTCTCTGGTTCATTGCCGAATATAACAACTTTGAGCAAGGCCTACACTTATCGGTCTGAAACATGTAAACATAAGATTCAATAATATAGGAAAGGAAACAGCAGAAAAAACATCACAATCAGAAGAAATCTTAAGAGAAACTAAATGGTCCCTGAATTCATATGAATTACTCCTAGCAGGTAAAATTGGCAGCCAAAAATTCATGAACTTCAAACAGTACTGTGAACTAAATACTCACATAATCTTAACCTAACTTTCAACAAGAAAAATTTCTTGAAACAGCTCAAAAGGGAAGCTCTACCACAACTCCTCAATCTCATCCTACTTTGGGATACAAGATTTATAACAAAAGACTGATTACATCAGCCCTGGATCATCGAAATACGCTTTCTAGTATGGCAAATGAACTCTAGAACCCAATTTCACCAAACTGGCTACTCTGAGATCATCTAGAGCCTTGCTGGTGGATGCCAGAGCAACAAAAATTCCAAAGCACCAGTCCCTTTTGGGAACTTTTAAGTTCAACCTTTACTTGAGACTATAATACTCATTCAACAGAGAATAACAGCATCTCATACTATAATTCCAGGCCAAAAATACAGGCTAATAAATAATATTCAATCCAAAATAAACCCTTGTTCTTATTGCCAATCAGCTATCTCCCAGCCAGAAATAGAACAAGAAAGCAAAAGAAAACAAAAAAGAAAAATACTGAAGACAAAAGAAGACAGAGAAACAACAGAGAGGGTGAGGAATTGGGTATACCTATCTGGAGGTGTTGTCGTTGTTGAGTCGATCCCAGAACGAATTGCATGGTAGACGAAGGTTGAGGTTGTGTTTCTCAAATATCAGAGAATCAGATATTTGGCTGACCGCTGACCGGTATTTGTCATTTAGGGTTTTATTTTTTATTTTTATTATTTAATACAAACAGTAAAAAGATGTGAAATCCACACACATTTTAGTAACTTCATGGTATGTGAATTTTAATACAGAGTGCGTGGATTTCACACCAAAGTAAATTACAAACTAGAACCTCTAAACCTCTAAAACCCAGCTCGCGTCCACTAGTTTGGGTTTCCAAACTGAATCACTGTTGGTCTGTCATCTCTTTGTCTAAACAAATTTTTGTCTCAAGTCTCAAACCACACTCACCTGCATGGCCGCCCCACTCCCAATCCGCATTACCTTGTTCGGCTCCTCCACCAGTGACGACTTCGCTGAAGCTGGAAGCGCTAGACAGTATCTGCAGTCGATCTACTCCATCTCTTTGGAGAGCTTCAACGATCCCTGAAAGCTTTGGGATCATATGAGTGAGAAGAGGAAGGCAGGTGAACCCACGCATATGCTGATTGTCGATCTAGATGCCTTCTTCTGCTGTGAAGGTAAGTAGATCTTGATGCCTTCTAGTCTAATTCACACATTAAGCTTCAACGTGTCTGGAATCTGAATCCCAACTTTCCAATTTTGGTGTTTTTTGTCTGAAATCTGTACCGATTTTAGTGCAAAAGCTTATCAGCTCCACTTGTTTCAGTTGTTTACCGATCTTTCTTTATGGCAGCTAGTAGCATCCCTCATGTTTCTTTTCTTCTTTTATTTTTGTGTGCACCTAGTTGTATTATTGAATGCAGATAGGAATGCGTGTATCACGATAGAACATCTTGCAGCAGGTCAGAACATTTGTGATTTTCTTTTCACATACAATTTATAAAATGCTTATTTACAGATTTTATTACAAGTTGGTTTTTCCAAATTTAAGACATAGGTATGTGTGATTTGTGCATAACTGGCTTTTCAGATTGTTGTGGCAGGATTACTAGATACATGAGAACATTGTGAAGCAATTAGAAAAGTTTCTTTTAGAGATCTTGTGCATATGGTGGCTACTTTCCCTTTTACGGCTGTGGTTTGAATGTTCACCCTTTTAGTAGTAACTTCAGCAAAATAGCTGCAGTTGATTGATTCTGGCAAAATACTATATAAGGTTTAGTGCCTTTGGAAAAATCATAATTTAATATGCATTATAGGAGGTCATTCGTACCTTTGGAAAGATTTAGAAATATCTGGTTTCAGACACAGTTCAATGGAGTTTGCTGACCACTAGGGTGAATGCATGAATTCATCTGGCAAAGTTATTGATCTTCCTTTACTCTTATGCTGATAAGCAGTCTGTATAATGTGGAACTTTTGTTTTTTTTGTTTTTAATTTTCAGGGTTATAGGATTAGACGCGCTACCTTACATGTCTTTGGTCTATGCGTTGATCTGCATGTCTTTCACTGTTTTGTTTGTGTTTGGGGTTATATCAGACTTTGAAGCAACAGATGGTGCATTGGTTGATACATTTACTGATGCATTTTATATCACTTCTGTTATGGTGTTCACAGTGGGTTTTGGGGACATTGTTCCTTGGTGTCATTCTATCTTTCTCTGTGATATGTTGAGTATGTTTGGAGGAGGTCCCATACAGTTTATCCTCAAGCACTTTGTGAGTGTGTTGGCACAGTGGTTGTATCATAGATATCTTTTATGGTGGAGACCTACGGGTGGAGATCCTTCTATTCTTTATAAAACAAATTTATATAGCCTTTATTTATGCTCATACTAGGATCATTGCGCTAAGTTTCTGGTTTAAATGACTTTAGCCCAAATTACAATTTCTGAGTGATATATGACCCTCTCCCACATTTATTTCTTGACAATTCAAATGACAATTCAGGGATTACTAGAGACAGATGGGTTCGGTCAACCAATTGAGTGGCTTGAAGAGTGAAAATGTTTTAGAATTTGTGGAATCAGAGGTCTGAAATACTCCATTCAATACTTGTCACAAGCCATTAAAGTTTGTTCTGGCCCTCTATTAGCTGTGGCGTATTGTTTACGATCACTTTGCACCGAGGATGACAAACCAAACTCAGAGGTATGGTTCCAGTTTCCAAAATTGAGCAGTTAATGCCTTAGGGCTTCATTTCCTCATTTAATAGTTCTATGTAATTGAAATTATCAATGTTCAATCTAACTGGTATTTTGTTATATACAGCAAGTGTTTGACGATATTAAGTCTGCTCTTGATGTGTGTCAGATATTCCGACTTCAGATGGTCCATGATGCCTGAAAATACGATGTGTGGTCAGATAATTTATGCTGCAACTGATATGTTATCCCTGAAGGTTTGAACCTTAAAACACATGAATGGATATATTCTCTTTTTAAAGAAATATATGGGAATAATCAAAATGGTGCTTTGACATGATAATGTTTTTCAGGGTTGTGTAGACTATCACCATACTATATACAAGGTTATGAGTGTTATCTATACCAGGAGAGGAGTCCATGTGGAAGGTTGAGTCATGCACTCTGCCCTTCTCCAGTTCAAGAGGCATTCATGAGCTTATCAGATGTTTTTGGCGAAAAGTTAAAGTCGAATGACTTTTGGATAGTGTCTTAGTGGATCCCAGCCATTGAAAGTAGGTTTCAAATCAGTTTCTCAGCTTCTCAGTCCAGTACAACAGTTATAAACTGCAACCTAAACTCAAT
>NC_020497.1:7254035-7264060 GCF_000184155.1 Fragaria vesca subsp. vesca
TATAGCTATATTAGTCCCTGGTTAGCACTTCAGATTGAGTTTAGGTTGCAGTTTATAATTGTCTGCTTTCAGTTAACAATCACTATATGTTTTGTGCATGAATGAAATCTATGAATCCTCATGTTTATGCAAGTGTGCTTGACCTTTATTTTTGTCTTCTTTTTTTATTATTTTTGGTTCATCTATTTTTCTGTCAACATAAATTGCTTCTCTAGTGTTATTGGAATGAATAACTATAGCGACATATAATAAGTATTGTGGTGAACTGGTGATATATGTTCTTGAGTTCTTCCAACTTATTTTCTGTTTGGTAGCTTAACTTTTATGTAATCAAAATGCATGGCTCCGCTCAAAGCAGAATGTAATCCATAGTATTGGCTTAAGGTTCCTAGAGTGGTGCAGAAAGTTGAGAAGTTGTGCTTTGCTGCTACCGTGCAGCCAAATGTTGAACTAGCATCAAAAGTCTATGATAAGTACTTGTAATGCATCCTCTTCTATGATTTTAAGCAACAGATTTAGCTGTTCTTGTGTATAGTTTGGGAGTGAAGGGCTTTTTGCTCCTGTTATTTAATAAAAGAATGATTAAATGGTCTCTAGTTTGATGAAAGATCATGAAGAAGACGCCATGAGAAACAGTCGAAGATATGATGTCTGTTTGTTGCCTTGCAAATCCAAACTAAGTCGGAATAGAGATGATCTTTTCAGTTAGATTTGCTTGTTTTGATTACACACTTACAGATATAGTATATCAAACAAAGAGATGTAGTATATCAAACAAAGACGTCGAGCAAAAAAAACTTGGTCGCTTGCTTCTTTGGCTCAATCATTTTCTTTCCTTGGACTTCATTTTGTAGTGGAATCCCTGGCTTAAGCTTATTCCAACACCATCGATCCAAGTGATGAAACACTAGCTAGTCGCATAACATGAGCTTGTGAAGTTGCCAATTGTTAAGCATTTTCTAATTCCTACCTGCCTTAATCGGTCATATGGAATTTTTTTTCAATTTCGTTTTCACATGTTTGTTGTTTCTTAGATCTTAAACTATAACCTTGATAGTTGATACACAACATGTCAGATTCTGAAACTCATGAAATATTGACCTGTGATCCTCTGATCAACTCTAGCATAAACATGGTTTCTCCAACCATAATGAACCAAACCAAATTCTTTACCGATAGGCAATAGTACAAGTAATTCCTGATCTGAAAAAAACAAAAATTCTAATCACCAACACAGAACTCTTCTCCATGCTACATAATACCATACTACCAAATATTATAAGATACATGACAGTAGTCACAGCATGTTCTTTGAAACGAATACGTATGAATCGTGTGATCATTTTCCAGTTCCTCTACTATTCTGTATGTTATGAAGCTATCTCCAGTGGTCTAGCTGTCTGCTTAACTATAGCTACTTGCTCTCTCATTAGACTATTGCTATGGGAGGGTTGAGTTGGACTAACTGGATGAGATCCGACTCTGCAGGCAAGTCGATTGGTGGTAGAGAAAACTGACTGTAAGTAGAGCTTCCTCTCCTGATTTCTTGCATTGTCAATAGAGCTGCAACTGTGTTTCTGAATATTCCTTCCCCGGCAACTGTTATCGCGTCCTTCACTTCTCTTTTCCTCTCCTCTTCTTCATCCACTGGGAAAACTGCATCGATGGTGCCTTCACATTCCTTGACAAGCTTTGAGATAAGATCAGTGGTGAAGAAGGGCTGCTCTATTATTTTTTGGATGAATGGCAATCGCAGCAGAGCTCCTGTTCTCTTGTCATACTTCTTCAGTATTTTGGCCAATCCTACACAAATCAAAAGTAGTTTTTTAGCATACTTATCATTCATGAAAGATGTGGTTTCTCACTGTGGTGATCGACCAATGCTTCAGAAGTTCAGAACACTTGTTTTTGGGATAAAACAAGGCTTCCGACATCAATTCAAGTTTCACTTGCAGTAAAGCTAAAGTTATGTCAAATATATGCTGTACTGGCTAGATACCACCTTGGATTCTTGTTCATGTTATGTGAGAGTGTTGTGTGACACATGAAAGAAGGCATGTGCCAGTTGTTGGACGATATACTAATTTACTTGGATAGATTGTTCTGTCACTCAACACTGTCTCGTGCCGAAAGCTTTCTCACTAAAGTAGTTTTCTATGACTTGATATCATTAAACAGTGTTTTACTAGATGAAACAGTACACAACAGTTCATCAATCAACGACTAGCAAGTAACTAGCTGTTCGTGGATGATCGATATTTGATGTTTGTTGTTTGATACCTTTTATCATGTATTAGGAAAGAAGATCAAGAGTTGCTCAAAATTTGGAAGGGAAGGAATGGAACCAATGACACTGGCTAGCTAGGAACAAGATGGCAACTTCTTGAACTTCTGTTGTAAAAAATATTGAAGTGAGCTATTTAGCTTCATCACACATGCCATGGATTAATATTACTACCTGTGTAATTGATATTGCTGTAGTTGACCAAGAGCACCATTTCGCCGTGAAAATCAACAATGTCTTTTCTTATTTTTCCGACTTCATCTTGATATATAGTCTCTGAAGGCTGACTACCGTTTGGTCCCCATGTATCAGTTACCTTTTTTATTCTCTGCTGTAATTCCTTCATTCACAGAATATAAGTTGCAGTCAGATTTTACTGCATACAAATGATGTGCATCCCTAACTTTTCCTAAAGCGTGTAGGATTTGCCCTTTTCTTCTTTTCGCTAGCTTTGTGATTTATGATGACTGGTTCTCAGATGCTTTTATGAAACAACTTTTCTATCATGAAATGTTCTTGATGCTGTGTTTAAATTTGTGCAAGAAGTAAGCAATTAAACTATCACATAGCTAGTTAAGGACAACATTTCATTTTATGATCAGTGAGAAAGAGCAAATCTCTTTTATGCCTAAAGGATGAGGAAGAAAGATATCTATGTCTGAACTTTTTTTAACAGTGTTCCCCACTTCCCCACATATATTTGTAAGTATACTAAACAAGTAAACATTGATTCAGCAACCGAGTGGATCAACCTGGTGGTCTGTCTAACTCTAAACTCGGAAGAACCTTAACTATACAATAATTTTTTAAAGTCTGTGTAATTAATTAATAATTATAAATGTAATGTGATAAAGAACACAAAACACTAACCTTATTCCGGATGATGAAGTCCTCCTCCTGCTCCATGAAGAAGGCATTGAACTTGTCAATCTCATTGTTCAACAGGTAAACAAACTCAGCCTCCGCCTTCCCGGACTTGCCATTCAACACCGCCGGAGCAGAAGATATCAACCTCACAAGCTTCTTCAAGTCCTTGTATGACAAGAACTTGTCACGCCAGCTCGGCAAAGTCTCTTGCATTTGATGCTTCAGCCTCTTCCCAAACTTCATCTAGCTAGTAGTACTACAGGTTTCCAAAAATTTAGAACTGGAATGGGAAGGAAGTGAAGGGTATGGTGATGATGGTAGTGAGGGAGAAGAAGTGTGGGAGGGTGCAGGTTTTATTGGGGAAGAAGAAGGGTAGAATATTAGGGAGCATATGCTTGGCGTCATGAAGTGGGTGATGGAAGGTATAAATGAGTCGTCTAAGGAAAGAGAATTGTTGGGCATATTCGGTTACTGTGTGGAGGCATGCTCACTTGTTTGTCACCAATTAATGGACTTTTGACTCCATGGAATTGTGCCTTAATATGCTGCATGTGTTGTGATTAGTGGAAGCTAAAAATAGCACAAAGAGTAAAGAGTCGTGTTAGCTCACCTGCCCAATTTATATATGTTTCCGTTATTATAACGGAATAATATGGATAAATTTGATATGTTTAGGTACCACTTTAGTGAGATAGAGTATGAAAAATTATGTCAAATCGTTGTCTCGTTTTATTGGTATTTAGGATCCGAGAGTTGTTAGCAATGACAAATGAGGCTGCTAACGATGATCCAGATGAATGAAGTAGGCGGCAATGTCTCCTGCGGTAAATTAAGGGATCGGATCGGAGGAAGGAGAAAAGAGAGTGAGTTGAGATGGCATGGGTTACAAGCCGGAGGAAGGACTGTTTAGACTTGTTCTTATCTTACTTGTTATGTTGAAAATGTGGCCCGAGGGAAGAGTATGATTCTGAGGAATCTACCCAGGATCCATCACGATCGAGTGTGGAAAAGGAAATATTGAGTATTATAGAAATGTGACTTTCAAGGAAGTGTGAGAGGAGACCAAAGAATGGCATATATATTGTGCCTTTCATGGTCGTTTATCATTGGGATCATTTGTCATGGTCTACTTTGAATGTGCAATTTTTGACAAAGTTTTGGGTAAACAAGAGCACGGTTTACCTCTCAGATTTTACAGTTTTACTTTTGCCAAGCAGAGACTTGCTTAGTGTAGGCACATCGATCTTCCTAATATACGGGATTATTCATTAGGAAATCATAGGATGACTTTGAAATAAGATATGGTAAGGATTAAATAAGGGGATGGCACTCACTCATCTTGGTATTGTTTGGTGTATGGGACTATATATGGGGTAGGTATCATAGGAGTCCGGTGGTTAGGGCTCGGTCGACGGTACCAAAGTTTGAGTTGGACATTAAAAATGAAAGTTCTAGAGATTACGGCGATACAGGTATAAAGCCAGTCCTCCTTTAAGTGCTTGAGACCGAAGAATATATCCAACTACCATTCAGATTTAAGCTAGGGCTTGTAGTTCCATATGTTGAAGGTTCAAAATGTTTGGTGTAGCTTATTAATTAGCTAGGCCTAGTCACGGCACTCTTGAAGTATCGAATTTGAGGTTTGAAATACCGTACGTGTCAAGTATTAGAATCAAGTGTTTACGGTATGTAACATGCATGTAGCTAGAACTCATCTGCTAAACAGAGGCGAGATGCGACATAATATCAGACAAGTAAACGTGATCGAGAGGTAGCCTAGCTAGGAGTTGTTGAACACAAGAGGATGATCCTAGAATAAATAATATGCTTTGGAAATCGTCTGGTAGCTACTGCTACTGGTACTGCTTCCTTGGTGTTGAAGTGTATGCGCGCGCGTGTATGCCTAATATTCGTAGTGATCATGATGCAGTGGCGAAGTCATGATTTGAAGCCAGAGAGGGGAGGTTCAAAGATATATACTGCACCTAGTGATCATAATGCAGTGGGGGCGGAGTCATGATTTGAAGCGGGGGAGGGGGGGGGGGGGGGGGGGGTTGGGTTTCAAATATACATACCGGAGTGTATGTTAAAATTTTATGAAAAATTACTTGACTCAAAGTTCTGTGTGTTTTTTCTTGTATAAAATATCAAATGAAGACCCTTGAGATGAAACAAACTTTTGTAGAAAATCTTCAAATGAAGCAAAATTTTGTTATATACATCTCTCCAAACTCGTAAAAAAATTAAAAATATACGAGGGAAGAAAGTAGTAATTATTCATTTATCACTTCATAAATTTTGTTTTGGTAAATTTTATTAGTAGTAATTTAATTTCCTATTAACTTTCTTACCTATTTTGATTGTTAAGACATAAAGATAAATCAATCTATAGATACATCTTTTAATAATTAATATAATTGATTTGTCATTTAAATTGATTGATTATGAGAAATTCTTGGGAGGGTTTAATGATAAAATTTAACCAAATTTTAATGATAATTAACTAAATTACACACTAAACTTCAAACTTTCCTAATTCTAAATGGGGTTCGGACCCCTTCGGGCCTAATAATAGCTTCGCCCCTATAGTGATGCATATATATACGTACGTGCTTTGTAACCTTCTAAGCATATGTACGTATACGCACGTCTGATGATTTTAATCCAGATCCTAGGCATCATCTCGTTATTTTTTGGTTATATATATCTTTTTTTTTTTTTTGTAAAACTTGGTATATATATCTTTATATATACAAATTTGTGATTCTTTATCCCATTCCTAAGAAAACGTAAATTAAAGTCGAATTTATTTCATGTTTGCAAGGATCTTAGATCTTATGAATTAGCTTAAGCTGGTTGTACGTACATACTTGAATTTATGAACTTGTAAGTCAGCACTCATAAGCATCATAGAGTTTGGGTGCGTCTATTATCACCCCACAAATCACTTTATTCACCTCACATGTTGTTGATTTATTGAAATACCAAAATACCCCAATGTAAAATTACAGCAATAGACAATAAGTTGTTACAAATTACATTTTTTTTTCTTTTTCTTTTTCTTTTTTATCTTTTTGTTTTAGATGAACACAAATTTCATAACTTTAACCCAGATTTATCATATTCGGTCGTGAGTCTGAAGACACTAGCATTTAACCTGAAGATGAGGTAAACTGTTTGTATTTTTTTTCTTTATTGATGATTCGTCTATCCCTTTACTCATTATTTCTCATGTCGACTTTGTATGTAAATTCTCATGGACAACTATTGTACTGTATTTATGAACAACGGATAGATTAGTTCAAGAAACTTGAAAGTATGGAATGTGTTGCTACTAGAGATACATTTATAGACAATGTTCATCTTGATATCGATTGATATCATTGAGTTGTTAAATTTGAGAGTTTTTTCTTGTTCTTTAACTTGGATTTATACTTTCATGTAAATTTTTGTTCACTTGGTGATTTTACTTACCTTGAGCAAATCTGAATTTGACAAAATATATGAAGAGAATGTAGGGTGAACAAAGTAGAATTGAGAAAATGGGTTTTTAGGTATTGTTAATGGGTGAACAAAGTAGACTTACAATTAAAATTATATGAGTGGGGTGTGAAGAGAATGTGGGGTGAGCAAAATGGTTTGTGGGGTGACAATAGACGCACCCTAGATTTTTTTGGTGTAATATAGGGAAGTGCACTTCGAAATTTCGGAATCTCTTCACCTGGAAATTATTTAGGGGTAATGGAGCCTCGTCAAGTCACTAAAGAGGGAGCCGCTAATCCCCGTTATCATAATCACGACCCTTGAACAATTGCAAGGACTAAGATGGCATCAAGTTTTAACTTAAAAAAAAATTTGGCTTTTGGATTCGATCAATCTGTTATGGATACTAAGATAAGTGATATCTATCATCATCTCCTCCGCAAAATGAAGAGAATTGAACGTGCATGCATGCACTTCACAATGGAAAATTCTAGTATATCATATGGTATATCATGCCTTATAAAATGTGTGGTTATCATTAATTGAAGAAGCAACTAAATGACTATGTAATGATCATTTACCCCTTCAAAAGTTCTCATGTGCCATACAAATCAGACACATTTATAATATGTATGATAGACAAACCCCTTCACGATAACATAATGAAGAAATTATGTTCTTTTGATTTGTGAATTTATATGATGTTTGTAAAGGTCAAATGTTGGTATTGATTAGGAATATTCTAACCTCATTCAATATTTCAGTTGAAGATAGTCGATCTATATAGAAGTATAAGACTATATATGCTGCTTAATTTCTACATTACGAGGCTTGCTAGATTATTCACCAGATGTAATATCCTATTAAGCTTGCTAAAATAAAACACATCAACAGAGATTCATGTTTGAAACAAGTAGTTAGTTTTCATATATTCACCGTGAAAGTTTAATAGTGCAATATATATCATTAATCTGCTATTAATTAACATGCATATTTTACATAATCACACCAAATTCTTCACCAATATTCCTGTAAGTAATTCCGAACTTGATAAACAAGAATACTAATCGATCACTAGCTAGCACAGAACTCTTCTCATGCTCTCACTAGACCTTGTTGCATTTTATTGGAATTACATGACAGTAGTCCGTATATATATAGCGCATGTTCTCTGAAAGGAATACATAAGAGTAGTCATGAGATCCTTTTCCAGTTCCTCCAGTTCCAGTGCTATTCTGTATATATAAACCTATCTCCAGTCTGTCTGCTTAACTCTCTAGCAGCTGCTATCTAGCTCTCACTAGACTATTGGTATGGAAGGGTTGAGTTGGACTAACCGGATGATATCCAAGTCTGCAGGCAAGTTGATTGGAGGTAGAGAATACTTACTGTAAGTAGAGCTTCCTCTTCTGATTTCTTGCATTGTCAAGAGAGCTACAACTGTGTTTCTAAATATTCCTTCCCCGGTAACTGTCATTGCTTCCCTTACTTCTATTTTCCTCTCTTCTTCTTCTTCTACCGGAAACACTGTATTAATGGTGCCTTCACACTCCTTGACAAGTTTTGAGATCAGATCAGTGGTGAAGAAGGGTTGCTCTAGTATTTCTTGGATGAATGGCAAGCGCAGCAGAGCTCCGGTTCTCTTGTCATACTTCTTCAGTATTTTAGCCAATCCTACAAACCAAAAGTTGATTTAAGCATACTTATGTGATCATGATGTAAACAGTGTAGCTAGGAACAAGATGGTATTATTGAACTTGTGTTGTCACAAAAGAAAAAAAAAATTGAAATGATTGCTATTTAGCCTCATCACCATGGTCATGGAATAGTTCTACCTGTGTAATTGATATTGCTGTAGTTGACCAAGAGTACCATTTCGCCGTGGAGATCAACAATGTCTTTCCTAAGCTTCCCCACTTCATTTTCATACATAATCTTTGAAGAATGGCTATCATTCGGTCCCCATGTATCAGTTACTTTTCTAATTCTCTGCCGCAATCCCTTCATTCACAGAACATAAGTTGCAGTCAGTTTTTACAGTACTAGTACAACCCATTTCCATTCATCTATACGAACATCCTCAACTATGTTCTATGAGTAACATATTCTACTAGCTAGCTTTTTGCTTGCTTTTGGAAGATATGAATCCCCAACTATTTCCTAAAGGGTGTAGGATACATTGTCATATTCTTCTCTTTGCTCACTTTGCAATCATAAATCATGATGGTCGATTCTCAAATGCAATTTTTTGAATCGTAAATTGGTTTTGGTGCTATTTAAGTTTACGTAAAGCATAAGCTTAAACATGTATGGACTTATAGGATTGATAGGAGATCGAAGACTCCATTTTAAGATCAATGATTAGAAGAAAAAGAACAAATCTCTGTTATGAGAAAATTAAGGATGAGGAATATACTCGTACAAGTCTAATGTGATCAAGAACAAAACACAAACCTCGTGTCTTATAATGAAGTCCTCCTCCCGCTCCATGAAGAAGGCATTGAACTTGTCGATCTCATTGTTCAACACGTACAAAAACTGCGCCTTCGCCTTACCGGACTTGCCAATCAACATTGCAGGAGCCGAAGAAATCAGCCTCACAAGCTTCTTCAAGTGATCGTATGACAAGAACTTGTCACGCCAGCTCGGCAACGTCTCCTGCATTTGGTGCTTCAACCTCTTCCCGAACTTCATCTTGTATTGCAGGTTTTCGAAACCCTAAAATCGGAGGGGGAAGAAAGTGAAGGGTTGGGTGATGATGGTAGTGAGGAAGAAGAATTGTAGGAGGGTGAAGGTTTTATTAAGGAAGAGGGGTAGAATAATAGGGAGCATTTGCTTGTTGGGCATAGAGGTGGCAAACGGGCAGGCCCAGCCCGGCTCGGCTCGCCTAATCAGGTTTCGGGCCGTGCTTGGGCCGGCCCACGACGGTTCACTTCTTAACGGGCTCGGGCTTGGGCCGGCCCATTTACTCAAATGTAAGGCCCAGCCCGGCCCACCGCCCAAGCCCATAACGTGGTGGGGCTTGGGTTGGGCCTGCCCGGGCCCATGAACAGGCCATGTAAGGCCCGTTTCGTGCCGAAAATTGAAAATAGTTGAGGTGAATGTTCTATACCACCGCTTCTACTTTCATAATCTCAACTTTTAATTATACATGATACGATTACAAACCAAAACTAATTCACACAATCTATCAATCATTTTTTTCTTTGTCAACAACTAAAGAAATAAGTTATAAATGTTTATTGTTCACAATTAATAAATTTTTACGCAAAAACTTCTTACGAGTCTGAGAAAATCTAAATTCATACTCAAATAAATAATTATTAGTATATAAATTTATTGTTCACACTCAAAACTAAGTTTATTATTTATAAATATGTTATCTTCATAT
>NC_020497.1:7264353-7292325 GCF_000184155.1 Fragaria vesca subsp. vesca
AGAGAGAGAGAGAGTCCTGTTAGCTGATCCCCTACCGTATTTGTAGTTTTATACTGTATATGGAATTTTTTTTGTTATTACAGCGGTAATAATGGTAAAATTTGATTCGCATACAATGGTAAGTGAAATGTAGATCATGAGGTTACCTTAAGTCACAAGCCATTAAAATATTGATATTTGAGTTGTAACTTAAGGTAGTTTTTGGTTGCGTTGCTCATGTGCATATGTTCCTGATACTAAAAGAGTGAAGTTGGATGACAAAAGTCTGAACTCTCAAGTGTGTTTTGCTAGGAATCGTGAAGAGTCAAAAACATACCAGTTTTATGTTTTTACTACAAAGAAGGTGATTGTGAGCAGGGATGTCGTCTTTGAAGAATATGTAAACTAGAATTGGGGGAGGGCCACTGAAGAAATAAAACAGGATGTGGTAGAATGGGGTGACATTGAAGAGAAAAGATTGAAGAGGCTCAAAGTGAAAAAAAAGAAGAAGCAAGGAGGTGATGAGACTCTTGAACAAGGAGGGGTAACTAATTCATCTTTAAGTGGATCATTACAAACAGCTCGATCATCGAGCTTAGAAGAAGGGGATGAAGGGAGAAACATAACAACCGTCTTGGATGAAAGACTGTGAGCGGGGAAGGACTGTCTGAAGAAGAGAACTTTGATAATCTTGTCATGTTCACTTCTTCTGATGATCTAGCCACGTTTGAAGAAGCTGCTATGTGTGCAAAATGGCGGGCAACTATGAATTCAGAAATTGAAGCTATTAAGAAGAATAAGACGTGGGAACTTACAACCCTACATGAAGAAGTGAAGAAAATAGGGGTAAAGTGGCCATGGGTGTTTAAAACGAAGTTCAATGAAAATGGTGAAGTGGATAATTGCAAGGCCCGGTTGGTAGCAAAAGGATATGCACAGCAGCACGGTGTACATTAAAATGAAGTTTTTGTGCTTATTGCTAGATGAGATACTATTCGGATGATTATAACTTTGGCAGCCCAAAAAGGTTAGTGTATCTATCAACTCGATGTCAAGAGCGCCTTTCTACATGGAGAATTAAATGAGGCAGTCTATGTCGAGCATCCACAAGGTTTTGAGAAGAAGGGTGATGAACATAAGGTGTACAAGCTCAAGAAAGCTCAATATGGACTCAAGCAGGCCCTTCGGGCATGGTACAGTCGGATTGAAAGCTATTTTGCTAAAGAAGGATTTAAAAAATGCAGCTATGATCACAGTTTATTCGTCAAGACTGAGGCAGCTGTGCACCTGAAAATGTTCACGAGCTGTTTCTTCTCCCTGTCAAAATCTATTGAGGCGAACCAACCTTCATTGCCGGAGCAAGCACACTTTCTCATAATAAGAACAAGAAAATTATGAACAGATGAAAGAAAGATGTTGTTGTAGATTGTTTTCTCAAAGATCTAGTACAGCTGGGTTTCAAAATTAGGGTATCGATGTCCTAAAGTAGGGGAATGATTTATTGTGCCAGCAATGCGTTGTGAGCTAATAGCTTTTCACAGCAGTATCCCACTCCTTACAAACAACAGGAAAACAAAGATGGTTAAAAGAGATCCAACAACTTATCCAAAATTAAATAGTGAAGGTCTTTTAAAAAACTTGCCCGGTAACTAGCTAGCGCAGCTGTTGTTACTGAAGGTAACAATCATGTCTCTACGGCACAGTTTCTCTTGTTAGAGCCAGTCCTTAAACACATAATGATCCCTTATCGCTAGTAAAGTTTTTTTTTATAAAAACTATAAACCGAAAAATTTTTAATTAGTCATCAACTTAAGACCGATGGTCTCATACTAAATTTCTTTTCATGTCACGAGTCTCCAATTATTCGACATCGTGAGTTTGTGACATGAAATACATAGAAATTTTTCACTGTTTACCTCCAAGTTACAAAAAAAAAAAAATTTAAACTCAAGATAAAAGCGCTATCGTTTTGTAGGGGGTGAAATGAAATTAAAGACCAAAAATCACCAGTGAACGACACCTAACAGCTCTCACACCGCAAAACCGGAGCTCTGTTCACGCTCTTGCCTGAGAAGCCTAAACCGGTGCCCATTTCTCCCCTATTCTCTCCCCATTTCTCTCTCCCCCTCTGCTCCGCCCCGGTGTCTCGGAATCAAAGAAATGTCGAAACCAAACCCTAAATCCCCATACAATTCCCGAATTACCCAAAACCAACTCATCGACTCTCTCACCTCCCACATCTCCCTCTACAATTCCCACTCCCATTCCTCCTCCTCTCCCAATCCAAACCCTAACCCTAGGTCCTCCATACTCAAATGGCTCTCCTCCCTCTCCCTCCACCACCGCCAATCCCACCTCACCGCCGTCGATCCCAGCTTCGTCCGCCTCCTCCTCCAAATGCTCCGCAAGCTCCACACTCACGGCCACGGCTCCTTCATCATCCTCCCCGACCTCCCCTCCGGCGACCTCCCCACTCTCTGCTTCCGGCGCTCCGGCGCTGGGCTTCTCTCTAGAGTCGCCGAGGCGAGCCAACCGGAGAAGATGATATTCGAGTCGACGCGGTTGTTTAACTCCAGAGAGGGAGAGAAGGTGGAGGAGTGTTCTTGCTCGGTGAGGGAGATTGATACGGTGACGGTGTGTGAGGATTTGGTTGAGGATTTGGATAGGTTTGTGGAGGCTATGGATGAGATTTCGAATGGGGGATTCTTGAGAGGCGAGGAGAGTGATTTGGGGTCGGATTGGGTAGAGTTGAAGTGGTTGAAGGACAAGGGGTATTATAGTATGGAGGCTTTCGTGGCGAATAGGTTGGAGGTGGCTTTGAGGCTTGCGTGGCTGAATTCGAACAATGTTAGGAAGAGAGGGGTGAAGTTGAAGGAGAAGATCAGTGCGGCGGGCGTGGCGGCTACTGTGTATTGGAGGAAGAAGAGGTGTGTGGACTGGTGGGGGAACTTGGATGCGGCGATGAGGAGTAATGTGGTGACTTCGGTGTTGGGGAAAGCAGCGAAACCGCTGGTACATTTTCCGAAACTGTATAGTTTTTTAGTAGTATTTTGAGTTTGTTGTGCCACAATTTAGTAGCTGTATTAGGTGGAGAATGCAAGAACGGTTTCGATGTTTTTAAAATATATTAGTGATTGGAAACTGATTTTTAGTGAATGCTGGATTAGTATGCAGAGAGAGGAGAGGTTAATGTTATAGGTATAAATGGTGTAGAGAGATTTGAAAGTGCTTAGATCAGTTATTCAATAAAAGTTCTATTCCCTCCCAAATTTCGTGTTTTTCTTTAGCTGCATTGCGATGCATATGTAAGCTCAGAGTGGTCCTCCACATCAAGTATTGTATGAGATACTTTATATATAGCAGTGCTCATGTTCTTGAACTGTAGTTCATATTTAGCAGGAGGTTACAATATAGTGTTACATTTTTTAGATAAATTTTGCATAGGTTGATTACCAGAAGAATAATGTAGTTTTCTTTGATCATTTTAAATTTAGATTCATGAGATTCTGAAGGGGACAAGTAGTGGGGTAGAGGATGAAATGTGGCTCCTCAACACAGGAATGGAGCAACCATTGAGGTACAACCATATTGTGTCTATGCGCAAGACTGTTCCAAAACTTGTGGCTGACACAGAATTTGGGTCAAGCATTATCCCAGCTTCTCTTTCTGGGAAACCTGCTTCCTTAGCCGATGCATTTAATAATCTCTTTGTGCTTCAGGATATCATAAAGATGATATCATTATGTTGCAATAATGAATATGATAAAGGGAAATTCTTCTATAGCACATTGAGTTCAATTTCTACCATTTCTGATTTTATACTAAGAAAATTACGAGGATTTCTCATGGTTCTCTTGCTTGACTGCACAAAACTTGAACTTTTATCAGAGGGAAATGAAAAATGCTTATCTAAGAAAACCAAAGCAAAGCCTAGTGCTTCTAGCCGTAAAAGTAAAGGGAGGGCCAGCAATATGAAAAGGCCAAATCCTGTTCCAATGTCATGTACAGATGAAGTTTTATGTGAAACGTCTGCCAAGGTACTCTTTCAGTCCACTGATGTCCTTTTGGATGCAGAAACACCTTTTGGAGATAGTTGTAATTGCTTCAATGTTATGCCAGGATCTCAGTGTGTTGGCTCATAAAGAGAAGGCAGATTCGGTGGAGTCCAAGAAGACGCATGATAAACATCAAGAGGTGGAGATTTTCAAGGAGTCATCATCATCGAAACATGAAATGGTTATACTACTTTTTAATTTGAAGCACATTTCTCATTGGTGATTTAAATGGTTTGTAACTGGTAGCTTGTCATCAGGAACATGCACAAGCATTGGCTGTTGCAAAAGTTCAGACAGCTGCGAGGAAGGGTAGGAAAGGGAAAGGCAAAAAGAAAATAACTGGCTTGAGGAATGCTGATGATATGGATAAATTAGAGAGATCAGTCGCGGAAGCTTCTTCTTCTTCTTCTTCGGTTATTGCCAAAGATACCACTGCAAAGTCAGATCGAACTTTTGGTGATACAGCCTTCCAGAACATATTTGATAATTCAGCTAGTTGTAACAACCCTTTGCCAAATTCAATTCCTTGTGGTACTGCGAATGGACCTCTTAGAGATGAAGATGCCACCAAAAGCAGTCAAGAGAACGATGGTATTGGTTCCAATTTATGTCATAAAGTTTCGGGAAGTTACCAGTCTTCAAATAATATTACTGAAATCCAAAAGAAATGTCCTGGATCAGAAGCTGAAGCCTGTAAGGTAGATGGAATCATGATAGAGTCTTCAGTGCCTGAGGTAGGTAAAATTGTGATAAAGTCTTCAGTGCCTGAGGTAGATGATACAGTTTCCCATCGTAAAGATATTGATAGGCTGGAAAAGCACGCTGTTAAGTCTGGTGTGAAAGAAGTTTTGCCAGAGAAAGAAATAAGAGCTTCGGATGTAAACCAAGAAGCTGTTCTGTTGCAGGACCAAGAGAATGGAAATAATTTATATCATACTAGAACTCCAAGTGCTTTTGAATGCCCTCCTTATGAGTGGCCTGGTGTAGCTTGTGCCTATTTTCCACCTGTTAACTCACATCTCCCACCTGCCACTGATCGATTGCATCTGGATGTCGGTCATAACTGGCAGAATCACCGCCAGTCTTTTCTACCGACAATACATCAGGTGAGAAACTCGGCAATCGAAGGTGGGTGTAATCCAGTTCTGACTCGACCACTGCCAATGAGTATAGATTGGCCCCCAATGATTCGAAGTGCTCGTAGAGTGGCTCCGTACCGGACCTGTAATTATGATTCTGGTTTTGTCTCAAAAAAGCAGTTTACTTTTCCACAGGGTTTTACACACACTGTCCAAATAAATGCAACAACCATTGATGATGAAAGGAAGTATTCTTGGGATTGTGCAGACCTACCTGATCCAACAAAGGCATATGAACTAGTGGATGAATGTGACAGCCACTGGATATCTGAGGATGAAGTTGAGGTCCAAGCATTTTCTGGGGCAGATTATAATCAGTACTTTGGTGGTGGTGTGATGTACTGGAATCCTTCTGATAATACCGGGACGGTTTTCTCTCGCCCCCCTTCCCTTAGTTCTGATGATAGCTCATGGGCTTGGCGTGAAGCTGACATAAATAGGGCTGTTGATGATATGGTTGCATTTTCTTCTCCTTTCAGTACGAATGGTTTGACTTCGCCTACTGCTTCCTTCTGTTCTCCTTTTGAACCTTTGGGATCTGGAAACCAGCCTCTTGGATATGTTATGTCAGGAAATGAAGTACCAGGCAAGGTGCTGCATCCCTCATCAACAATGGGAGACACAGTAGTAGATGATGAATCCTCCGGATCTATGGCTGATGTAACTGGTGATATTGAAGGGAAGACAGGCGATTCACTGCCTTACCCCATTTTGCGGCCAATCATCATATCAAGATCAAGAGACTTTAAGCGAAGCCATGATCATAAAAGCCCATGTGTTCCTCCTACTATGCGTGATCGACCTCGGATAAGGCGGCCACCCTCGCCTGTGGTGCTTTCTGTCCCACGGGCTCCACGACCACCTCCGCCATCTCCTGTGAGTGACTCCAGAAAACACAGGGGATTTCCAACTGTTCGATCTGGTAGTTCTAGCCCAAGGCACTGGGGTATGAGAGGCTGGTTCCATGATGGAGCTAACTTGGACGAAGCTTGTTTACGCATGGATGGTGCTGAAGTTGTTTGGCCCTTTAGAAATAATAATAATATTTCAGGCCGCCCGTTGATTCAGTCTCTTCCTGCACCTCTGCTGCAAGATAGACTGATTGCTATTTCTCAACTAGCACGTGATCAGGAACATGTAAGTTGAGAATTAATGTTTACAATCTTAAAATATGACAACGTCTGACGATATTTTCATTGTACAGCCGGATGTTGCATTCCCCATTCAACCACCTGATTTACATAATTGTCCAATACGGAAGGCCTCTCTCTCTCTGATGCACAGCCTCGTGCATAACGAGATTGAATTTTTTTGCAAGAAGGTACAATCATGGATAGGTCATCATTATCATTATATTATCCCTTCTTTACCATCACTATTTTTGTTTTCCTTTCTTTCTCAAATTCTCCAATCAGAATGTTTGTCAAACATTTGTAGCTTTAATCGTCTTCAATGTGTTGTTACATTCTACTGAATGTTTGATATGATGGGTTCAAGGTTGCTACAGAGAATATGGCTCGGAAGCCCTACATCAATTGGGCTGTCAAACGAGTTACACGGTCTCTCCAGGTGCTTTGGCCCAGATCCAGGACAAATATATTTGGTTCAGTTGCAAACGGTTTGTCCCTTCCAACAAGTGATGTGGACCTTGTGGTTTGTCTACCTCCAGTTAGGAACTTGGTAAAAATTTTCCCTATCTAGTTTCTCACTTAGATCAATCTCTTTTCCAGTACTTGCCTTGGAAACTTATCTGCTGACATATTTCTAGGAACCCATTAAAGAAGCTGGGATATTGGAGGGCCGAAATGGTATTAAAGAGACATGCCTTCAGGTATGTTAAGGGAATGCTATACATCACTGTTTTAGTGGAAGGTCGACGGCAGTTCATTTGATTCTTTTTTTTATTGGTTGAGATATTAGTGCTGAGACTGCTCAGGTGTTTTAGTGAATGAATGGAGTTGTTTTATAGACTGGCTTATCAATGGTTCAAAGAAATGGATGAACAATGTGTATATCTGCAATCAGTCTATGGAAGATTTTACAGGGCCGACATGCATTGATTGATTAATGTAAATCAGTTCCATGTGGTGGTCGATAAGCTCCGTAGAATGATGATTGCACTAGCTCCCACTGGTGTACCATTAGATGCAACTGGTCTACCTCCAATTCGAGTTGGTCTACATTAATCTATTAATGAATTAATGTACCCACTGGCGGACCTAGTAAGGGACCAATGGGGGCTTTTGCGCCCACTAAACTTTTCTCATACATATATATACGAGGTGATATGTATGGTAAAATGAATGAATCTTAATATCTTACTACACCTCAGCCCCCACATATCAACTTCTTTAGACCTATATTAGCTTCATTTGGCCAATTAAATTATAAGTTAGAATTGTTAGATTGTTAAAACATGCCAATACATTTCTCTAGTTCTCTTTTTTAACTTGTTCAAATTTATTTGTATATCAATGGTGAACACGCCCCCAGTCATATAAAATCCTGGGTCCGCCACTGAATGTACCTGCAGTTTATGTTGTTCATTGAAAGGGGCTGCATAAGTTTAGGGACACCGATGACTTCTTCTTGAACCATTTAGAATTTTGCCTCCTCATTAGTTATTAAACTATTTAGTTTGTACTTCCATGTTTTTCCATATGACCGCAGGTGTCAAACTTAATTTATTCCTACATGCATCCCATGAGCAGAATTTATTATTATTATTATTATTTTTTTCAGTCACCAGATTTATTCTCTTCCTTTGTGTGCTAGGGTTGCACCCCTTACCGTAATATCTTGATTAATTTTCCTGTTGCTTGTTGTGTGATATTGTCTTACATTGGTCTTGCAGCATGCTGCCAGGTATCTTGTCAATCAGGATTGGGTTAAAAATGATTCTCTTAAGACGGTGGAAAATACAGCTGTAACCACTCTTCTTTTCAACTTCCCCCCTTTTCTTATTTTAAGGTTCTTTCATTTTAATGCTTTTCCTTATTTTACCCTCTTTATTCTTAGATACCGATTATAATGCTTGTGGTGGAAGTTCCCAACGATCTAATTGCCTCTTCCGCCTCTAATGTGCAATCACCAAAAGAAGAGGCACCTCACAATACTGGTGAACCAGACAATAATGCACACTCCAGTGGGGTTGTTTTAGAAGAATCTGCAATGCCTAAGTGCCCACAGATAACTTATGATGCTACAAAGGATTCAGTATCAATTCGCATTGACATCAGTTTCAAATCTCCTTCTCATACAGGATTTCAAACTACCCAGCTGGTAAAACTCTCTTTCTCTTTCTTTCTCTCTCTCTCTCTCTCTCTCTCTCACACACACACACACACACACACACACACACACACATACAAACACACAAGGTGTGATACATAATTTAGGGGCTGTTACTTGTGAACTTAGTTTTTGCGAATTCTCGCTGTTGATTCGATACTAAAGAATCAAATTGTGCTCAGTAGACCATTCTAATTAGGGTTTACTGCAGAATGTACTGTCTTTTTTTATATTTTTTTTTATCACAAGGAGCCTCTCTTTTGTTGAGTTTCATAAAAGACTTGGGCTCTCCTGCTGTATTTGTTCTCACAGTTTTCTTTGGCAACTTGTAAGAGAGCAATTTTCAATTTTCTCTGGAATGCACTCTCATACATATGGCACTACTAGAATCGCCCAGCTTTTCTGATATGTGAGCTCTTATACTACTACTTATGAAAACAGTCATATAGTTAAGTACGCAGAAGCATGGCACCATTTTCCTCCCAGGAACATTAGTCTTTGTTGCTTACTGGCTTTTACTCGTTACAAGTTTATCGTTTTCTTTATACATTCTCGCCTCCAAAATACAGATTTCCATTCTTATGGCAAAATGACATATCCTAATATATATATATTCATTGGATCTTAACCTTTCTACTTTCTTAATTTTTATTTATTTTATGGATAGACATGCATGTTTAATCTTTTTAGTATATTTTTCTCGAGAAACTTTTGGGCCAACTTTTGTTGACATTTATAATTTATAGTTTCTTAATGTTTATTTAAATTTTTTATAACTATAGATGGTCATTTGCAGGTTAAAGATCTAACTGAGCAGTTTCCAGCGGCTACTCCCCTTGCTTTGGTACTGAAACAGTTCTTGGCAGATCGTAGTCTGGATCAGTCTTATTCTGGTGGCTTGAGTTCCTACTGTTTGGTGAGTAATGCTGGGAACACTTCTCGTCGGGCTAAGTGTAATTAAATTATATTGATGCATATTTTTTGAATTTATCCATGTTTCAATAGGACAAAAATGGTGTCAAAGGTGACATAGAGCTTTAAATATGAACTGAACATTATGCTTCATCGAAGTAAAACTTATAGTTCTTTAATACTTATTCTTTTACTGGTTAGTAGTGGACTTAAAATATTAAATCATACAATTATATATAATGTTGCCACACAAATAGATATGTAATGTTGACCAAAAAAAGGTACCAAATCATTGATTTATCTAGCAGCTGTGAGATCAAGGGCTACTTCAGAGATTGTAGCTTTACGATCAGTCGTAGAGACCTAAGATATGGTGAGGCTTTGTCAGTCACCAATTTTTGGCAAAGCTGAGCAAGATAGTCTATGAACAACTCTTTTGGTTGCAAAGAGGGACTTATACTGCAGCTTGTTTCTAATTTAGTCCGGTATTTTTACAATGCTGGCTGAGGATAGGTTTGCAAAGTTCTGTTCATTTTGAGTTGTTTTCATAGATCAGGAACAGAGTGAACTATATTGCTGAAAATTTCAGTCTTTATGGAACTGATAACCTATTTGATTTGGCTGTAAATATTACATCACGAGTTTTTGCAGGACCAACACATTACCATTATGTTATGAATTATTCAGTTGGGAATATCAGCATATTCTAGTTGAAAAGGATATAAGTTTACATATTCTAGTTGAAAAGCAAATGTAATTGGTAGCTGAGACAAAAAAAATTAAGTATGGTAGGCAAGTGTATGTGTGAATTGGAAAGTTTTTCTTTGGTTTAGAAAGTTGAAGATAAATTAGAACCAGCCATTGGCTAGGTATGAAGTGTCACTTGATTTCCTTCTCAATTTTAGGAAGCATGAACATGTCAAATCTACTTGAGCAATTTAAGTAACTTGGGTACAGTTCAATTGGCTCTACTGACCTGTTGTGCTTTGTTAGTGGAGCATTGCATGATATAGTTTTGCATCTTGAATGTTTGTTGATTATTCTGTTAATCAATCTTTGGTTGTATTTTTAGTGATATTTTTGGTAAGAAAATGCAAGTAGTTCAACTGGTACTCTAAATGTATTGAACATGCTGTTTCACTTTTATTGTAGGTACTACTGATAGTGCGTTTTCTCCAGCATGAGTATCATCTTGGCCGACCTATCAACCAAGTAATTTCATTTGCCACATCATTTCGTTTTTCTAGCAAGCTATGGTTTTCGTTGGATGACAATATATAATACTAGCATTTATAATCTTCTGACATAGTAGGACACTTCTTACATATATTGTTTTCACAGGAATTATAATACAATGTTATTGTGGTTTCTTCCTCTGCTTTTGTTGTAAAGGTTGTGAAGCTATGTGTAAAAACATGTAATGATTTAAATTAAGAAACAAAAATATAAGCATTGCGTGCTTAAACCTAAATCACAAATTAGCGAGTAATGGAATTTATATGTGTGGTGTCAATCAATTTCATTGTGCTGCATATTGTATTGTGCACTGTCCCATGGGCTTTGTTGCCATGGCATCACTATTGTTGCCTAGGCTTGTTTGATTCAATAGTGTTGAATTTTTAACTATACAACATTTCAGGACTTTACACTGTTTGAACTGGCTTTTTCCTTGCCAATGTAAGTAAAAACACCATATATAGAATTTCACAACCCTGTAGAGATAGAGTGCTTATTTTGATGGGCTGTAGACACCCAGACCAGACTGTTCTTGCAAAGCACTGAATATAGATCTGAACAATGCTGGAAATAGTATTCCATGTCCTGATATATTTCTCCTGGCAAGTTCGGGCGAATTTCTGTGGCTGGGTGTGGTTTGAAGTTCCCTTTCAACTTCAGTTGTTTCTGTCCTTTTCCGTTCCACATTTGTGCTGATGATTATTACTTGTTTGCTTAACTGCTATACTAATGATCTTGCAGAACTTTGGAAACCTTCTGATGAATTTTCTTTATTTTTTGGGTAAGCCAATTGTTGATCATGATTTCTTCTGTTTTATTTATTAATTAATCTATTTATTTATTTTTATCATGTATTCATAGTGCTTCTTTGATTTAGCTTTAGACTGATGATAAGCCTATTTAATAACGCGGGAACTACATGGCTGTTCTTTAACATTTGATCTTTTTCTTCCTAGGAATGTTTTCGATCCTCGGCAAATGCGTATTTCAGTACAGGGAAGCGGTGTTTATATAAAGAGAGAAAGAGGTTGCAGGTAATGATGGTACCCTTTTCTTTCTTATCCGTGCAAATATGGATTTCGTGACTTCCAATAGTTATATCTTGTTTGTCTACTCCATGTAGCATCGACCCTATACACATTGATGATCCCCTTTTTCCGACTAATAATGTGGGACGCAATTGCTTCCGGATACATCAGTGTATCAAGGTAAACTGTGTTACTTTTGGTTGGGTTATCATGATATTTACTGATTAATTCCTGATAAATTTGTGCGATAACCTGATGTTTGTCAAGAGACAAGTGCATAAACAATTGCAATTGTCATTAGTCATTACTGATGACATAGTATCTTGCGCATGAATCCACATGTTAACTGTGTATTATATTTTGAATGCTAATAATAAGGACTCTGGCTACTGTTTGCACAAGCAAGAGCTAAAACCTTTATGAGTATGCCTGTTAATAACATACTGTCGTCTCTCTGGTACTGTCCTAATGGGGTGATTTGTTCCTGACTCTTCCAAGGGAAATTCTACAATGTGGTTATGTACGACATGCATACGTTTGTGCTCCAAGTAGTAAAAAGTTCTTGAAGTAGTAATATTAGTCTTCAAATTGGTAACATGAGTCCTCAAAGTGGTAAAACTTTTTAGTTAATATGAATCCTCAAGTGGTAAAATGAGTCCTTAAAGTGGTAAAATGAGCCCTAAAAGTGGTAAAAATAGTTGATGTATGAGAAATGTTAACATACCGCAGCTTTACCCCTTTTGAAGATTGTTCCATGTGCAACTAGGAGCTATATTTTCTTTTGACTTGGTTTCCAGGATGGGAAGGCATACCCCGTCTGGAGGCTGGCCTGATACTCACATATATGTACATATCCTCTTTTTATTATTAATAATATTGTAAGAAAATTACTTCCTACTAAAGAAACCCAAGTCTTAACACTTCAATTAGCTGTGTTTTTATTTCTCCGTCTCAATATTTTGATTTATTAGGTTTTATAGAACAAGTATTTTTAAGTTTCTCACTTCAAGAGTATCATTGGCTGATGTAGGCATTTTCAGAAGCTTATTCTATTATGGAGACTGAGCTTGCTTCTCTTCCTAATGATGATGATGCTGAATCAAGTCCCCCATATAGACTGCTTCCTAAAATTATCCCGAGTATTGATCTATCATAGGCATGCTGTTGTATGGAGATCATATGTAGGTGTAGGTAATCTATGATTTGAATGATGCTTTTGCTTCTCAATTGTATTTTTCTCTTCTTTAATTTATTAGTGATTTTTCCCTTTCCCTCTTTCGCTGTGACAGGTGGGTGTTCAGTGGACCAAAAAGTTACCTAGTAGTGCTATATTTATGTTGAGGAAAGTCTACTTCTTTCATCAAGCTGGAGTTTACTGGTGGAAGGGGGAAGTAACATTATCGTAGGTAGTTTGGTTATGATTTATGTCGCATCTGTTCTTTTGTCATGCTAGTGATATCAGCTTGCACCAATATTGACACTCATTTTTCCAAATTAGAAGTTAAATACAAGTTTTCTTTCAACTGTTACCTCAGACTAATTCTTCAAGATGCAAACTATGAGAGTTAGAAGGGCCTTCAGTGTAGTTTTGGAACTTCATTGCAGAATAAAATTTATACATCTAATGAGTTGAAAATAAATAAAATGCCCAAGGTGAATCCATTATAAAATAGAAAGTATTATAAAAAAAGTGCTAGGGATTGTTTCTAGGTACGAATATCGTCAGTTGGTTTTGTAGTTTTGAGGGTGTGCCATTTGAGATTTAGATAATGGTATTGCAACTTAAAAAGTTAAAATGTATATTTCACCTTTGATGGTCCTCACATAGGTGCTAGTCCCACTAAAGATGGATACCATGCAAGTGTCCCTACTCTCTACTTTGGCAACTTGGCATAATAACAGTTGTAAGAATGATGGGGAGCAATAACCTTGAGCATACATGGTCAATTCTGCCAGGTTTTCTTGGTTATTCACCTTCTAATAACTTAACCCAAGTTCATGACATTTTTTACCCATTTCTCCAAAATGGTCCCTATTGTTTTGAAGTACCTTTCTCAGTCTTCATTCTTACCAGGCTTTGGACTGTAGCTTTTTCTGTTGCAAGCTCATTTGTTATTTTCTCTAGTTAATATTGAGTATTTGGTTGGTCCTTGTGCATATATTTTGTTTTGGAAGCAATGGTTTACATGAAAAATAAGAGTGGGTCTTCTCTGACACATGTGCCAAGAGAATGTCAAAATGAGGATTTTCATGTTTTCTTTCAACACTGAGGATTGGGTCATGAGACCATTATTTATTCATGCTGTGATTATCATATCTTTTCTTATTATATTCATTATGTTATTTTCAGTTGAGATGGAAAGTTTGCCATCTGCGGTCTGCGTACATCTTCGGATCTGGTTTGATTTGACAAAGAAAGTGCAACCGCCCTTAATTAGTAGCTGCTACATCACTTCTGGGCTTTTATTCTTGGTTCTTTCAATGACTTCAAGTTAAAGACAAGCCAAGTAAGCTTGTTTAGATTTTCACCAACATAAATAAAGTAATGGGAACGTGTACTTACTGTTCTCTGGGTCGGACATCTCCACCAGCACATTTAATTTGTTCTTGCCCTGGTCTGATGCATGTTTCATTCCTTTGGGTGGAAGAATGATCAACAAGGAAGAATCAGCTTTGGAACCATATATGGGAGACTACTTGTGGTAATTCTTATATGAATCTCCAAAGCTTATTGTCCTGATATTTTAGGTTCTCCCATGTCTGTACTATATTTTGGGGTGACAGTCAAGTGACTAAAGTCACCCTTTCAGATTTTGTGTGGTGATTAGGTGTCTGCTGGTTTATATCGAGTTCTGGATAACCAGCTGCTAACTAGTTGTGTCGGATAACTTTTGAGACCTGATTTGGTTTTTGATGATGTTGCCCGGGAAACCAAAAACTGGAGAATAAGATCTCTATCCCATTTCCCTCACGATTCTCTTCGATTTTCCACATACTGGAAAAGCCAAGAAAATAGAATTTCTAGTTATATATTTCCGTATACAAGTGCTCATATAACATTATAAAATATTGAAGTATTGGTTCATCAAGTTCGTCGACTCACAGTATGTTGTTCATGTGTAGCACCACTGATTCATATTAGTAGTTTGATTGCATTGTTTTATTTTATCCTGCTCGTTTCATTTTGTGTTTGGGGAAGCTGCTCATTAGGTTGAAAACTGCCTCTCACAAAGCATGAGTAAATTGTAGTTCATTTACTATTTCGGGCACAACTATACTTGACCGAAGAGTTACAGTGCTTTCCTATGTTTAACCTTTGGTCAATTCTTTTTCTCACATGCACATTCTTGGGTCCCCACCCACTTTTTTTTTTTGATGATTTCATTTTTCTTTTTCCTTTATACAACAATTTTGTGCTTTATCTGTTTAATTTGTGTATATTGGTTTCTACTTTATTTTATAGGAACAGGAGATTGAGCCATAATCATCACTGTGTGCATTGCCTCTCAAAGTCTTGGTACACTTGTGAACTCAGCTCGTATGGTTTCCTACAGAAGTCTTTCACAGAAAGCAAGGTCAGTCAACTGATTGTGCATCCTATAGTGTTCTCGAACCTTTTGTGTACTTTTAATTAGGATCAAAGTGTAACTAACGATTCTGTATTTTTTGCTTGCAGGTTGGCACAATTAATGTAGTTAAAGATGGACATCATTCGTTGTCTGGTATATTAAAAAGCTTAAATTTCTGACATTCTAACACAAAAATGAGGTTTCCATTTGTAGCTGAATCTGTAGCTCATATGATCTTACAACGTTTTCTCAGATTGTTTTGCCATTCTACATAATGTTGGTCAAAATGGTGGCTGCCGCAGAGAACAGGTTCACATCGCATTATGCAGGTCGACCATCAGAACCAGCTCTCGATGCCACCACACTGAATACTGTTCATTTAGGCAAAAAAACAGAAGCAGTTGTATAACTCTATCAAAATCAGGCTGATTGATCAGCTCATTAGCAAATAGGTTGGTTATACTGAAATGATAACTCTAGTTTTATGTTAAGATGACCTGTATATCCAACAGCGAGGAGGTAGTTGGATGTCCTACCTGTACAAAGATGAAATTGCTAAGAAGAAAACGCTAATCCTTTTCTGATTCCCAATATGTTGTTTTCTTTTCTTCTTTGGAAGTTGGAACCCATATCCCTAAATTCTTGTTTTTTTTGTTTTTTTTTTTCTTGCACTTTTGATATAGCTCGAAAATCTCTAGCACATAGAGATTGTGGATTAACATAGCACTCAGTAGAGAAACAGAACACAAATTTCAAAGACATTTTGGTTGTTCATTGATAAAATAACTGTCATCACTGTGTTCTCCGATTGAATCAGAATTGGGGACTTGAGGGAGCGAGGGAGAGAAGGGAAACCTGGAGCTCTGATTTAATCATGGTGGAGACGTGGTGGTTGAGAGACTCGGCTAGCTCCGCTTGCTTCTCTTTCTTAGCCATATACTGTGGTTGATTCTTATGAATCCTTAATAGGTTTTCTGGAAAGTTTTATGTCTGAATAGTGAATTATACGCCTGTCCACTGAAATATGATAACCCAAAATATTATTATACATCATTGAAAAGAAAAATAAGTGTCGGAATTAGATTAGATTGCTAGCTTTTGTTACATCATAGAGCTGAAGCACATTCATAATAAAACATAACTTGCGCTATTTTCAGCGTCTTATCCAAACTTTGTTTTCAGATGTGTAACTGCATCCATGATTCCTCCTATATCACTCGTATCAAGTTCACTTCTCCAAATTGTATTAATCACATTAGGTGCATCACAAACAAGGCTTCAACAACATGTGGTTTACTGATAACCTAATTATTTAGTTGACTCCAAAATTTTATTAAATTCCAATAGTTTCAAACTCCCAATAAACTCCTTTTCAAAAAAAAAACTCCCAATAAACTCAAAAGGTCGAACAAGGAGTAAAGTTGTATATATTGCAACTTATGATTGTGAATGCACAACTTAGATAGTCACGCTAATATTGTATTGAAACGCATTGTAAATTTTAATTGTAAATAACAGTGCATCTGTGTGACAGTTCATGACATTCAAGTGCACTGAGCGGATATATGGTCTCGACTACCCGAATTGTCAAATCCAATTTATTGATTACTTGCCATAGCTAGAAGGCCACAATTTGTATTGAACAGAAGTCATTACTGTTTTATGGTAATTCTAAGGTGTCGAGGAGGGGTGGTGTGTAAAAATGAAAACAAACAAATGTCAAATAAGTGAAAAAAGCTGGTGAGGTGAGACAAACGGATAGCAGTTGAAAAAATGCTACACATACGACTAAATTTGTAATGCGATATTTACAACTAGGTTTTCAATATTTTCATACTGCTAAGCTTCAGGCTTAATGAAAGACATTTCTGGGCCGTAAGAGCAAGAAAGTACTGTCTGCATACTGCTGAGCTGATCAGTGCTACCGACTTCTTGCAACTGCAGCACATAGACTCCTTGCGACCTGGTTTGTCAAATGATTGCCGCTTCTCCATTGTATATGCACCTTTTGAATGAATACACCAAAGACATAAAAAGACTAGGTGTTTGACAGTTACAGTGAGAATAGTCAATCCTCATCGTCTTCAGAGAAATAATCAACGTCTTTCGGTGGACCTCTTCTAAGTCTTTCTTGCAGATCCAAATTCTTGGGCAGTACAAGCTCAATACCTTCACCTGACATGGAAAAATATCGCTCCAGCACCATCTGCAAATAGGGATTAAGACAAAATATATTTTCAATCATTCACTGCTTCGCTTTTACATATATGCACTATAGATCAGCAAGTTTACAAAGCCTAAAGTAGTTAAGATAAAATAGAGTATACCAGAGACAATAGATTTTATTGCATACCATGGCAGCGTAGGCATCAATTTGGCTTTGACGATCTGACCTGCTGAGGCCCCTAGAAAGAGACTAGAGCAAGTTATACACGGGTGTACGGAGGTACACTTTATTGGACGCATCATGTTTGATGTCATATAATCATCGGTTATGCCATAGAATAAGATATTTGATACACTTCCTCTATTAAACATATTATTGATGACTAGGCATGTCAACTATAAACCACTGTAAGAAACCACAATTGTTTCTCTCATCTGGTGCAAAAATTGATTAACAGACTCATCCACAATTGTTTCCCACCCAACAATTTCCACAATTTGAAATGAAGCATTCAGTTTTGCATACTGAAGTAGACTGATCCTGATGCAACAGCCTTCGTGATTGACCTAATGGTTTATCTAAAGTTAGTCTGATAACAATTTATAAAGCCCATGCACAAATTACACAAAGAAAATGACCAATATGATTATATCATAATGAGTTCATAGTGGTGTTTAGCTATATTTCCACTCAAATTTGAAACACCCTTTTAAGATCCAAACATAAGATGAAAAACTACACAAGATGGAAACTCTAGAACCATTGTCAAGCAATGCAAAGAAATATTCAATCATCAGAACAGTAGGTTTGGTTTAAGGAATTACATGTTAATCATTCGATCCATGGCTTCGATGGATGTCCCATTTTCATCCTGCAGGTATACTCTCCAACCCCTGAAATCAAACACTTCAAATTATCACTGCTTTTCTAAAAGCTCTAAAAGAATAAAAAGTCACAGTGCTTATAAGTTATAACTGAACACAAAGCAAAGCACCCTATAAAAAATAACCGTATCACATAACAGTAAACTTTTGTTTCATGCACCCACATGCAATACAAAGAAATGTACATACATAAGAGGATGTCCGAAATGATCAAATGTCCGTATCTATTTTCTCATGCTAATTCTCATTCAAAAAAAACTCGACAAACAAACCAACATATCATTACTAACAACCTCTCAGCAGCACTAGCAGCAAGCCTCCCCGCGACACTCCGAACTTTGTTAGACTGAGGTGTCTCCTTCCCATCACTCGATCTCGGAAGCCCGATTATAAACTCATCTGCCTCCTACACTATGTCCACCTCCTCTCATTATCCAATTCCACAATACCAAAAATTCAAAAAATAAAAAATAAAACTCAAACACATTTTCAGTACCTGTTGCTTTGCTATCTCCAGCAGCTGAACCTCAAGCTTTTGCCCTCTCAAATTCAACACCTGCAATTCAAAAAATAAAATAAAAATCAAGTCTTTAGTATTTCAAAGTTGATGAAATTAAATGGGAGCAAATAATTGGCGGGAAAATTACGGTGAGGGGACGAACGGAGAAGCCTTTGCTGAGGGCGAGGCCAGTGCGGGACAATCCCAAGTCTACCCCTACGCTGAAGCCGCCTCTCCAGTTGGAGTCGCGCTTCCGGCGGAGGGCATTTGGGGGAATTTCATCGATGGAGACTGCCCTTATTGCGTGGCGGGGTTTAAGAATTTGGGTGAGGGAGAGTTGAGGAGAGTTGGGGGCGGTTTTGAATCTCGGAACGGCGGCGTTTTTGACCGGAAGGTGGAATTGGGTTTGAAACGGTGGAGCTGCTCCGAGTGAATGAGTAGACATTTCTGGGGACCCAAAACCCAAAAGTGTAACGATGATGAGGATAGGCCTACAAAAAAATAAATAACATAAAGTTAAAAAATATTTACTTCAATAAATGAGCCTTTAAAGAAAAACACACATGACACATCAGTGCTGAAAAATATTTGTCGTCAAAGACTAACGAGAAAAACTTAATAATTGATGTTTTCTCCTATGAATATTATGAGCATTCAGTTATATTCTTTTTTGTTTAGTACCATTTGGTCTATTATTTGATGTTGAAGTTTGAAAATTGTTTGTTCAGGAATGATTCTATTGTTACGTGTATCTTATGAATGTGATTTTCTATTATTGAGCTTTTTATAATTAGATGTTTGGTCTACCTTTATGCAGAAAAAGCTCTAATTTTGCCTTGTCATTAGAGAGATAAGCAACCATGAACATCAAAAACCATGACATATGTATCTGGATCGACAGGATATGCCTTTTCTTTGATTTGGAGACAGAGATGCAGAATGTTTCGAGTTCACAGAAAAAACTAATTATTTAGTTCAGTGGCCAATATAAACTGTACAATGGCTAAAGAATTGGATCTCAGGTCACTGAAAGGCCTTGGTTAGAACCTCCCTAGTTCAGTGGTTTCTCCAAGAAACACTGGATCTATTAAGTTGGCTACTTCTTGGACTCAGGCTCTTGCATTTGGTTCTCAGGTTCGTGGTAAACTGGAGCGGAAGCAACAACTACACATTCTTTATCTGATGCTTCAGAAACTTGCTTGCTTGGGACTGCGCTCTCTGCTGGCACCACAACTGAATCATTTATAGGAACACTTGCCTCCTTTGCATGAATCTGCAACGTTTGATTCTCAGTGTTTGTGTCTGTGTTTCCGGCTGCTGGGGCTTCAGAATTCCCGGTGACAGATTGTGGCCGACTTTTGGCACCTAGAGTAACTGCAGTTTGGATCCCATTTTGACATATCGCTAGTATTCCTTGGATATGTGATTGCAGTTGATTCTGAGTTTCAACGTTTGTTCCTGAAGCTGTTGCCACGGGAGATGTAGGCCCTCCTTGTGCTTGGGTTTTAGAGAGCATATAAGACATCAAAAGTTTGCCCAACAGGACCTCAGGATCATTGCCACCTTGCTGGACTTGGGCCAAGAAGACCTGAGGATCAATGACACCTTGCTGAGGGGGGACTTGCTGTACATGAGGGGGACCTTGTTGTACATGAGGAGGCGCGACTTGCTGTACATGAGGAGGGGGGACTTGCTGTGCATGAGGGGGACCTTGTTGTACATGAAGAGGCGTGACTTGCTGTACATGAGGAGGGGGGACTTGTTCTACAGGAGGCAGGACTTGATCTACAGGAGGGGTGACTGAAGTTGATGCAGCAGTTAAGTTAGGTGGGTAAAGGGCTTGAAGTCCCTGTTCTCCGTACAAAGCACGGTGGCCTTGAAACCTCTTGAGGGTTGCTAGGTGCTTTTTACCACTCAAATGACTATCAAAAACCACCTGTGACTCGCACTTCACATTGCACAATTCACATATGAGAGGATTCACTTTGGGTTTAGGAGGCTCAACTAGTCTTCTTGATCCTTCATATGTCCTCATATACTTACCCCCTCGACCCCCTCGCATCCTACGTTTGAATCCACGGCCCCGAGCTGCAAAGTGATCCCTTGACTTGTTCTCAGGTTCTTCAGAAGCTTCAGAGTTTCCCACCATACCTCGCCGATCTGTTTCATTTCTATTATCATCAGTAATTACTTCAGAGGTTAATGTTCCTTCTGAGGGCCGCTTTTCCTCAGATCCCTCAACTTTCTCAGTCTGACCAACTTCTGGTTTTAAATCAATGTTGGGCATTTGTGCATTCTTCTGTTCAGTGTTGACTTTGTTGCGTTTCTGCAACTCCTCATGAACCTGCAGAATTTTTTTATGCCGCTTTCCATTTTTATGCTGCTCAAGGGTTTCAAGAGTGTTGCAGTCAACCCTACAAAGTTCACACCAAGCCATACGAGGAAGTCGCCAGGATGAAGCAGAAGACACTTGTGCTGTTACAGGTAATGGTGCGTGCAAAGGGACCAATGCTGAAGGCGGCTGCTTTAAAGCAGCTACGCCTTCAGCTGGTACAGATGCTGGATTTGGATTACTCGATGCAGCACCATACAGTTGAAAGTGCCTACCACAACCCTGGCCACGTCCCCTACCATGGATGGGTGGTGCCGAGCCATCTGGTCCATGACCATGGTAACCCAAATGGCCCCGACCACCCCCTCGGAAGGGCCTATTGCCCTTCCTTCCTCCACCTCTATATGGAGTTTGCCCAATCTGCAGAATAGAATTTCAGGATAAAGCAATCCATGTAATGATATAATTACTGATGATTTCATGAAGAGGATAAAAGACTGATTAGTGACATTTTGAAATAGGATGCAAAAAAAAAAAAAACACAAACAAACAAAGAGATAAGAAACAAGTAAAATCACGATACACCTTTATTGAAGAGTGAAGGGAAACATGTAGAGGAAAATAAAGTCAAAACAATCTGACAATATTCAAAAGCACTTTGAAGAGACAACGTGCAGACTCAATTCTGAAAAGTAAGGCATTTCAACAACAAGATTAAAACAATAGGTTTACTACCAATGCCTCAGAATCATAAAGCATTGAAATATTTTCTTCAATTTTCATTATTAATAGAAAGAATCAGAATAGGTATCCCCCAGTATACATTTGGTTTGGTACGAACACATAGTGAGATGTCATTAAAGATTTTCTCACAAGCCCTCAACAAAAAACATTAAAACTCCAGGCTGGCGAACTTCAGGGTGCCCAAAGTTAAATTAGCTGTAAGGCTGGCAAACTAGATTTGTATATAAACCAAACCAAATCTTTGCAAGTTCCGATATGCATACCTAAAGGTTATAGAGTACCAAAACATGGAAGTGCCAATAATTTATGGTTATTCATTGTAGGAACCAAAAATGACTTGTGTACAAATCTAGTTCATGCTTAGGTTGTTATTTAGGCTCGGAAACAAGCTTGTGTATGAAACAAGCTGAGCTCAGGAGACTGTTATTTTGCTCCATCGTTATGACGTAATATATGGTACCCTTTACCCCATACTATTATTATTTCTTTTCAATTAAAACACTCATGATGGAGCCATTGTTCCAAGAAAAAAAAAAAATATCTCTTGGCAAGAAAAAAATAGTATACAATTAAGCACATAGCAGTACATGCTAGCCTTCATTAATTCTCCAAAAGCATAGCACATATACTCAGTTATTTAAACAAAATCCTTTTGAATAACCAAATCAAACTAGCAAATCATCTTGTAGATCTGTAGAGCCTATATTATTTCATCTATAAACATTGGCACTAGTAAGAGCTCAGTGCTGATGCTTAGCGTAATCCAATTTCTATCAGAAAAATCATTAGTATCTCAACATGTACTTCATGCCTCTGAGAACTCCACACACCACCACTTATTACTTATAACAATTTATATCGGGCCACAGGTTCTCTATATCTGCCTATTGAGATTTTCGACAACTTCAATATTTGAAACTGGATATGGAAGCTAGCAACTTTGAAACTTAACAAAATCCTGGATTGCAAATATTTCACATTCTTAACAACAATGACTCCAAATTCATAACATTACCAAAACAAAAAACTTAAAATTCAACCAAAGCCAAATAAATATAAAAGCTTTACCTGCGGTTGCGATGCCACCTGCGCCACCGCCACATTCGCCGGTGCCTGAACCGACCCAGAACCCGAATCAATAGGCTGATGCTGATTCTCCACAACCCCATGTCCATAATAGGCATTCTGCAAATGGGTCGTCTCGGAATCCGGCGCCGGAATTGGGACGCCGGGAGGGTGAATGGAAGTGGGTTCTTGATAGAAGTGGGGGTAATCTTGGTAATATTGGTAGGAGTGGTTTGGGTCATAGGAGGAGGGGTAATAGTAAGAGTGAGGATCATAGGGTTGAATTGATGAAGGGTCTGAATAGGGTGGTGGAGGTTGAGCTTGGTAAGGGTGGGGGTATTGGTTAGGGTCAGGTTGAGGGGTTTGTGTATAGGAGGAGGAGGAGGAGGAGTAATCCATGGTTGTGGTGTCTAGGGGTTTGTGTTTGATGTAGATTTGAAGTTTTGTAGGTGTGTTTTTCATGTTAGGGTGGATAGTGGACTTTGGATCAGCTATTGTTAGTTTGGGACATATAACATGGATCATGGGCACACTAGTTGTGTTTGAGACTTTTTTTTTTTGGGTTACATGTGTTTTTGAGGGAGGTTTCTTTCATGTTTTTCTTTTTCTTTTTTCTTTAATCACACGAGTGTCATCTATACTGAAGAAGTCACAAGCGGATCAGTATGAAAAATATGATAATCAAGCAAGAACATCTAATGGATCAAAAGGCCTGAATATAACTTCATGAAAGAAAATGGTAATCAAGAGGACATCACTTTGTCCCCTATCATACTTTCCGTTTTTGAGAATTTCAGATATTGAAATTTAAAATTTTTGAGAATCAAGGATTCACTAAAACGATTGTTCCCCCCGGTAGCATAGAAAATTTCTCCACTAAAACTTCAAGGGGGGCTCTAATTATGGAGATCGGGCACATTATAACGATATTGGAAGAATTTCACTAGAGCTTCAATACAATTGATCTTCAAAGGTCAAATTGTGGGGATCTGTACCTAGATGGCTAGATCAGCATAATGAAATAGTGCCAGTTTTCAATTTGCTCTTCTGAAGGGTAAGGAATTTCTTTAGTAGCAGGCAATCACTAATTCCCTGGTCGATGGAGATCCATCCCAAACTCGATCTGCTTCCTATTCTTTTGGTATATATACCATTTTCCGAAAACAAAAAATTATAAAAGGAGGCAACTGCCCCGGAAAGATAGAACTAAGAAAACAAACTAGCCAGCAGTCCAGCACCAGTGCACCACTGGAACCAAATTAGGAGGATTATGAAGAATGCATGCTTCATCATCTCAATTACTGTCCTATGATCATTTATATAAATAAGAAAGAGGTTTGATGAAAGGAAAGAAAAAAAGAAACACCATTCCAAACACTCCAAGGCTTTTGCCTGGGAGAGAATATTAAATATGAATCTTTCCAACTGTCATTTTCAATAATTCGCTGTGACAAATCTGAACGAGATCTGTAAATGGGAGACGGTATAACTTATATTTGCAATTTTCCCTGGAGATATTGGTACAAAAGCTGCTTGCTTTGCTTACAGCCTTCAGGACCCCTTCTGTTTTTTACTCGGGGCAGTCTGCTGGCCTGTACATGAATGCCAACGATAACCTTTTTGCTTTCAGAGAAAAACCTCCCTTAGCTGAAAGGCAAACATGGTCATTCAAACTAACTGTTGGTTTCTCGGTATACATGTAAAACTCCGCTAATGGGATCTACAGGGTCTTCACCAAAAACCTGAATCCTATCAGTGATATCCCCCTTTGCATCGTCGAATGGAACTCTATAGATTTACCAACTAGTCCCTAATATCTTATAGTTCAACTTCTTGAAGGTCATCCCCAAAACTACCACTGCTTCTTTGAAACTGCATTGATGGAGTAACACTAGGCATATACGATAATGGGGACATACCTACTGCTGTTGATTTTGTTTCATTCCTTATCGAAGGATTGCTTGCTTCACTGAGGCTTCCGCTCCATGACGCCACTCGACGAGATTCAGGCGGAACAAAGCTACTGCCATTTGTCAATTCTCCTGCTTTCTTTTGTACAATGTTATCCATGCTAGGAAACCGTTGCATGGTCATTGACGATGGTGTTGAGGTTGGCGGAGTAGAGAATGTGTCTACTGATTTTGGAGGATTGTTCTTGGTCATAAAAGTATCTTGTGTGCTTTCTCCAGTTGTTTGAACTGTTTCCTGATAGGAAGTTACTGGACTGGGGATGAAAAACTTGGGATTGGAACCACCCCCTGGTTTAGCTGCTGGAAGAGATGGTGGCTGAAATAAGTTTCCTGGGGCCACACCGCCTTTGTTGAATGTATCAACATACCTAAGATTTTGAATACATCGTACATTACAAGACTGGGGTTGCACTTCATAGCAATAGACATAGAGCAAAGTAATGAGGAGAGAGGGAAATAGAGAATCCCGGAGACTACCTCGAGCGAACACCCATACGCCCACGTGCAGAGAACTGGTTTGAACTGGGTGGAACCGGTGGTGACCCTGAACTCATAGAAGATGCTGGACTTTTGATTTCTGGCCCACCAACTGCATGAAAACTAGTAGTTTTCAGCGCATCATTCACGTTGTAATCTTGCATTCTATTCTGGATAGCTGCCATAGTTGGCGGAGGCGGTGGTAAGGCTGCTTCCTCAGCTGGAGGTTCAGCACCTTCTTCTACCCATCGCTTGAGTTTCTCATCATAATAAAATTTATTTGCTTCGCCCAATTTAGCCTTCAGAAGAACATAAAGCATGGAAACTTGTGAGGCTGAAGTGAAAAAAAGGAGGAAATGCACTCATTATATTATAAAAGATATAACAAAGTTAAATACCTGCTTATCTGACCGGGATTTTATGACCAGTCCTAGAGTCTTTTGAAATATCTGTGACCCAAAACCAAAACGTGACCCACTAGATGCTGACGCCTTTTGTTGCGTTGTAGAGGCATTCACTTTCTTGGATGAATCAACCTGATTGAACACAACATGACCGCTGTAAAATTTCTTTCCACCTCTCTGTGAATGCACCTCAGGTGAACTTTAAAAATTCAGGTTTTCCTCAAATCTCAAAGTATAAAGGCGCTATATTGTAATGCATAGAAATGAAGTTTTAAATTCAACTTTAAATATCCTATCTTTTTAGAGCACTTCCAATAATCCACAACTTGGAAGTCTTGTACACTTGACCCTCAAAGAATTAATTAATTCTACCATGCATCTTTATTATATGTATCCAACGCATGAATTATATTCGACTCATGTTTGTTTTCCCTCATTTTCTTCATATTACACTATTAGAGCACAAAAGGGTTATTCCCTGAGAAAAAAAAGGAACAACACTACCCAGTTGTACACCTACAACTAATTAAAACTTGCAGGTGGAAACAAAAACTTCATCTCATCGTGACATAATAAACTATAAAAATTTCCCATTACAACTACCCCAGATATAAAACTCTGGCGAAATTTAGCAGAGTATTACATTCAAATATCACCCATGGGAAATAAGATGAATACTGTTAGTCTGTTATCAATGAAAATAAAAAAATAAAAATGGCCCCATCTGCAATGTTTACTTTAAAAGGTCTATTGAAATGATGTTAAGAGTGTTGAAGAAAAAAAGGAAAATAGAACACTGCTGGCTAAAAAATAAGAATCTACCTTGCTCGGGCTTTTCCCAAAGTCTGGCTCTGAAATGCTTCTGTTGGGCATATTCAGTTGGTTACTATCAGATATCCTTTCACTTATTGGCTCCATTGATGCTGACGGCATTAACGAAGACATAACCATTGTCGATTGACTGTTGGGTACATTTGCATTTCCTGGTTGAAGAGCTTGTTCATTAAGCTGAGCAAAGCCTGGTGCTGTTGATGGAACAGGAGGAGGTAGGCCCCCAACAACACGATGAGCAGTAGTATCAATAAATGTACGCAATTTACCCATCAACTTGGTTGGAGCCAAATTTATGCTATAACCACCCTGTACATAATGTCTCTGTAAGAAAAAATAAACAGGGAAACAACAATCAAAGGAACTGAATGGGGGAGAAATACCTGCTGGTGGGCTCTTATCCTCTCCTCCAGAGATGACACTAACTCTCTCCATATGTCCACCTCAGGTGCTCGACCAGTTTTCAAAGCCTTCAAAATTGCTTGACAATATCTGAACAAACAAATCGTGTACATAAGCTAAAGGAAAATCAGAAAAATACCATCTAGACGAACAATAGTTGTACTTACTTCAAAGCATCAGCAAGTTTGCCTACTTCAGCCAGCATGTGGGCATAAATAAGCTTATATGGCTGAAATGGTAGTAGAAGAAACTGAGGATTTCCAACTACCTTCGAGTATTCATACAGCTCTGTCCTCTGTCAACATATACAACAAATTTGTTCAGTTACAATCGGTTGCGGACCAAAATTAATATTATACTACGTAATATCTTTTCCTTTCTTAAACAAATATTATGGGACTATAAACTAACTCACACCAGAATCTACAAGCAGAATGCTAGATTTCTGACTATGTAAAGGAACCATATAGAAGACATTTTATAAGCACTAGAAATGAGGCCTAGAGCAATATAAAGCTAATAGCTTTATTCTACACACTGGCTTATGATTGACATGTACTAAAACTTTTATACTAGGCCTCTTTTCCAGTGTGATAGCCTCCGGTACAGTGACTTAAGAAGTGTATAATTTCCAGTGCTTTAGAAGCACTAGCAATATAAAGCTACAAGAAGAATGCTTTATATTGCATTCTAACTTTAAGAAGTGTATCAAACATGGGAAGAAGATTATCAACATGCAAATTAGAGCACCTGAATAGCCTCTGGACTGGCATATGTTCGTGGAAACTTCCAATGATCAGCACCGATAAGACACAGTCTTGAACTATTTGAATATTGCTCGAGGTTGGCTTCTGCAACTAAATAACATATGTGTGCAGCAGTTATCTGCACAAATGCTTTCTAGTCAGAATAAAACCATAGATGACAAAGGAATAAAAAATATACTGAAAAAAAAAAAAAAAAAAAAAAAAAACAACACACACACACA
>NC_020497.1:7292345-7303938 GCF_000184155.1 Fragaria vesca subsp. vesca
GAGAGAGAGAGAGAGTATGTCAGACCTGAATCTGTGTCTCAGAGGGCAAGTTATGCACACACTGCTGCTTATGAGCACCATACTCATTACTTCTTTTAGCAGACGCAAAAAGATTAGCAAGAGCTGATTCTGGACAATCACTTTCCTAGTTATATAAAAACACAATAAGTTAGTAATCATCCAAAAGAAAAACTGTTGGAAACTCTTTATAGACAAGAAAAAGAGCTCTGCAATTTTAATCTTGAAAAACTGCTGAGGACATAGGTTTTAATAGTTTACCATGAGAAAGATATATTTTGTTCTAAAGTGAAATGACAACAACAAAAAAAACGACCTTCCAGTTCACAGAATATCACCAAATGTACATATATTAGGAAGAACAGTCATGCAGAAAGATCAAAACAGGCTATACACACACGTTTCACTGAAGCAAGTCGCAGTAGAACACCTGATTATAGCTAGATAAGATTGGAAGCTTTTAAACCTATGTGGTTGTAGTCGTGTACTTGCCATGCAAAGGTATCAAATCAAAATCCATCTACTGAGCGTGCTCAATTGCCCATCGATATAGATAGAAGCTTAGCATAGCTAATTGATAGAATAAGTTCTTAGAACTCATGAAATTCAGTTTAGATATTTAGGAATTATATCAGAAATGCAGCAAAATTTGACACATCTAAACCGAAAAAATGAAAAAGTCATTTACAAACCCAACATGAATTACCTTCAATCTTTGATCGGTACCAAAGGGAGATCGAAGTTTTCCATAAAATTGCCAAGATATTTTTAGTAAAGAGAAAAGCAGTCTCATATGGTCCCCTTTCTTGAAATCCATGTCAAGAGTATCACAATTTGCAATTTTGTCATCTATCCATTTGTTTAATTCCTTATTACTGACATTCCCACCAACTAAAGGTCCAGGAAAAGATTGCTGGCACAAGGCACTGAAATAATCAGAACCACCAGTTCCAAAGTTTGCAGCCTCACTTTTCTCCGTGACAACATCCATCAGATTGAGAATGTTAATGACACCTTCTACAGGGCCCTTCATATTAAAAACAGAAAAAAGGATTAAAGATATTACAGTATTATGGCAAAATAGCACGCATGAGCATTTATGCATGCTGCGGTATTGCGTCTCATAAAATTAAAATCAGAAAGCAAATGGCTTTACCTGGCTTCCATATGTCTGGTTGGCATGAAAAGAACTATTATTTTTCATTACTACGAGTTTTCCACCAAATCCAAAAGTAACAAGCGCATGTGCAGGTCGTCCAGCAGATGACCTCCCCTCTCTGGCCTCTTGTGAAAACTGAGTTCCAGTCTGGAGTGGCTGCTGGAAAAATTGTACTGGCATCTGACTACCAAAGTTAGCAGGTGAGAAATGCATCACTTGGTTTGGCACCTTAACTTGATCCTGAGGCTGAGAGAAGTTAGCATGATTGAACCTTTGGAAGCCACCATTCGCACTACTAATATCATTGCCCCGACTTAGGTCTTGATGAAGAGCGCTTGATCCAGAAGGACTGAACCCTGTTTGTTGATTTACAGAATTGAATGCATGCTCTTTTGAAATTTGCTGGTCCAAGTATGGCTGTTTCTCAGTAAAACCAACAGTATCACTATTGGTAACTTTCTGAGCATGCCACACACTTGTATTTTGCTGATCATAGGCGGTCATAGATCCATCCCGGTTTGAAACACTTTGTTGAATGTTCGGACTCTGTGATCCAAGGTTGTCAACATTTGTATTGTTATATTGCTGATTATGAACCATACTTAGAGTCGACTGATGAAAAGATGGAGTGAAAGGCTGAAACTCTCTTGATTCCTGTTTCTCAGCAAAACCAATAGTGCCACTCTTGGCAACAGTCTCAGAATGCCAGGTACTTGCATTTTGCTGATCATAGGTGTTAGTAGCTACACCCCAAATTGGAACACTTTGTTGAGTCCCCAGACTCTGTGATACATGACTCTCTATATTTGTATGCTGACGTTGCTGATTATGAACCACACTTGTAGATTGATCAAAATCTGGAACAGATGATTCCAATTCCCTCCATGTTTTGTTAATTGTGTCATAGTACCAACCGGGGTACTGGGGATCAAAAACCATATGTGCAGGGTATTCTGGGTTCCCATAAGAATGTTGATTCCAGTTAGCAACTGTGCTAGTTTCAGATGCATCAATCACGCTTTGAGAAACAGCCTCCACTGCTTGCTGCGAATAAGGAGCATCTTCTTTCTGGGCTGAGAAAACTGCAGTATCTGTAGATTGATAATTTACATTGTTGTTCACCTCTGCAGTTGTATTTGAATTCACATCATATCCCTCCAACTGATACCACTGCTCAGTAGTTGGATCGTACCTCCATCCCGGATAAAGATTTTCCGAATTCTGATTACTACTTAATTCCTGCCCGTCTAAGTTTTGATTCCCAGAAGCCCCATAGATTTGACCTTCTTGATGCTGCCCATAGCTAGAAGTACCCAAACCAGAAACTGAGTTCTCCAGCACACCGTTACTCACATTAGATTCAGCCCCAGAGTAGTCTGTATAACCCAAATTCGCAAAAGGATCTTCTTGATGCTTCCCACAGATAGAAGCACGTAAACCAGAAACCGAATTTTCCAGAACACCATTACTCACATTAGATTCAACCACAAATTGGTTTGCATTACCCAAATTCGCAAATGGGTCTTCTTGATACCGCTCATAGCTTGACGGATGGAAATCAGAAGCAGCATTTTCCAAAACACCAGTGGTCAAACCTGCTTCGGCCCCAAATTTGCCTGTATTGCCCAAATTCGCAAATGAGTCTTTTTGATGCTGCCCATAGCTAGAATTACCGAAAGCAGAAACTGAGTTTTCCAGAAAACCATTAGATTGGTCTGTATTACCCAAATTGGCAAATGGGTCTTCTGAATTATCTGCAACTTCACTAAAAAAATCTGAGTACGACCCAAATCCAGTACCACCAGAAGGATCTGAGTTAAACAAACTCCATTGAACTACTTTGACACCTGTCCCATCTGACACCACATTCTTACTAACTGTACTATCTACTGCACTTTCCTCCCCTTTACCCTCCAATGCACTAGCCACATTGCTAGCTTTATCCTCCACTGCCTCATCTCTATTTTCCGCTACTAACAACTTGCTCCCTTCACCGACCACAGGAACCTGGAGTAGATCCAACGATGCTAACAAAACCCCATTGCCATGCCCCAATTCATCATCAACTGAAACACCACTCGTACTCACTCTACCATCCACTACACCTCCCTCCCCTTTGGCCACCAATGCACTAGCCTCGCTCTCTTCACCGCTCAAAGTCTCCTTCTGTGGATCCGACGGCTCCAGCACAACCCCTTCTTTCCCACCATTAACTCCAGAACTAGCATTGCCAGTGGTACCTACATCCGAAATACTCAACTTCGAAATCTCTTTCACCACATCAAGCTCAAGCTCAACCTTTGCTACAGAACTACCCCCATACCCCGAAAAATCAATGTCATCATCATCAATCAACTTGTCAAAGAAATCCTCATCCGTCTGATCATCCAACTCAAACGCAGAACTTGCCATCTAACACCCTAAAACCCCAATTCCCAATTCGATTTCCACTACCAAAATTTCACTCACTCAATAACTCACACAATCAAAATTCCGATAACTACCACCACCATTCAATAATCCAAAAACCTAAATTCAAACAACAAAGCCAAAATCAAAAGACTAGTACTTTACTGAGCAAGATCTTCAAAATCTTACATTGACTTTTTTCCTCTTAAATCGTTGAATTTGGAAATCAAACTATACAGAACAACAAAAAAATACTAATCAGAAGAGTGAGATTGAGGTTCACCTGCAAAACCCTATCCGATTTGGGAGAGAGTGAACAAGAGTTTGAGAGAAAGCAAGGATCTTTTACAGCACAGTAGAAACCATGAAACCTTGAAGCACACCGCATCATCGCCCACCCGGGAAAGTTTGCATGTTTTTATGGGGTTTCAGGCGCACGTGACAGTTGTGTACAAGGGCACGTGACGAATATTGTTCTAGTGAGGACAGGACACCGATGTGGTAGGTGGAAGTTGAATCTGATTTGGTTGACTGGTTTCTTTAGACAAAGGTGTGAATCTTTTTGTGCATGAAGGGGTGAGGTTAAATGGTATATTGTTTTTTTTTTTTTTTTGTATGCTGGTTAAATGGTATATGTTGAGATTCATACCAATTGTGGAGGATAGCAGGTTTTAGTGAAATGGATTTGCGGAAGTAATCAAGAAATATGGTTGACTCTTGCGTAATTAAAAGTTTTGACTTTTTTCTTTTATTTATCCGGAAGATCTTACTTTCATAAACTTTTTACTCACGATCAACGTGGATTCTTGTTTAATTGAAAAAAAATGAGTAACATATAGATGCGTCATGGCGAATGAAACGGTTGTTGAACAACACACACAACTTGTTTGAGAGAATGAGCAAGCGCCACACGCGCCCTTCCCCCTTACCCTCATTCCCACCTCCCCGACCCCTAAGGCTTACCGTTCCTTGGAAATTTTGGATTGCATGGTGATTAAATGGCCTCCGATCATCCAATTTGTTCGTGTTTCTAGTATTACTCGAACCCTTCTTTCAAAGCCCCAATTTGATTATCCTAATTTACCATTCGTCCACTTATCTCTCCTACCCATTTGTTTTCCTCTTCATTGTCATTATCTTTACCCATTGTTGGTCTCGACCCGATTTTCCTATACCAAGTTGTGATTTCGCATCCTCGATACTTACATTGCTTATGTACTGATAATGCCACTTGTAAAATTTGATCTGTTACCTTTGTTTACATGCTTCTTGTTAAAGCTCAGCAAGTTGCTCTTTGGAATACTATCTCATAATTGAAACCTTCTGCTGATATTCCTTTGACACTAAGAGAAATTTTGAAGATTAACCATTTTTTGGCTTTGAAGTTGATTTTTAACCATATTTTTTTAATTTATGAAGAACGACCATATTGAGGGATGAAAAGTCAACACTCTGACCAACATCTTTATTATTATTATTATTATTATTATTATTATTATTATTATTATTATTATTATTATTATTCTTTGCTAGTTTCTCAAAAATATGAATAGTTATGTACTCTAGCTTTTATATTGACACGACATCCGATCAAATTCACATGATTTTCTTCAATACCCATTTTGATCCAGTCAACAAGTACAATTGAAGCAATGTCTATGTTAAGCTCCTCCAAACCCATATTGATGCATGATTGATGAATCCAAATTAAACAACATTACTTTTTTAGTTGACACGAAGAAGGAACAGAGATATAGCGGCATAAAAGATCTTCTTTACTGACCTCACTGGTCATAAGCTACATGTATTTCTGGCTCTGTTTCCTACCTGTGCCGACACTGTGATGTTCTGCTACACGAGATGCCACACTCGATACCCCAGGTAGGTCGTTTTCTCCACACACTGTGCGGATCGCCACTTCAGCGGGTCGGACTTTGATGATGGCTCTCTTCAGTTTCACCTCAGGAAAAAGGTCCACATATGCAACATGTGTGATCCCCCATCATCATTTGGATACACATCTTCTCGTATTGCCCACCAGCCCAACTTACACCAAAGCATCCTTAAGTGCATCTAAGGTGGTTGCATGTATGACTTAAGCTTTAAGATTTTGTAAGAAGATACATCTTTTATGTTTTAGTCTGGTTAAAACCTTGCAGATATGTTAACTTGCAACTTGATGCAAATTTCTTATGTTAATATTAAGCATATTTCACATGGTAAAAAAAAAGTTACTTTTTTAGTTCATTATTCCAACAATAGTCACATGTCTATGTTCCAACGAATGACTATTGATTAGCAGTTTGACACATTGATTTTTGTTTTCATGAAAAAAAAAATGTTGTTTTCATATTCAAAAGATTGATTATGGATCCTAGCATATGGGATAGAATTTCGTCGCCTAAGTACTTTTTTCCAATAGTATAGCTATGCAGCAGATCTAAATCTAAGGGGTAAGGCTAGGGTGTGTTAATGCATGTGATGCATCAATTTTGTCCTCAAGTTATAAAATGAGTCATCAAAGTAGTAATATTAGTCCTCAAATATGATTCCTTAAACTGGTAAAAAAAATTAGTTACAACATTAGTCTTCATTTGTCCTTAAAGTTGTAACAACTTTTTTTTAATCACTTTAAGGACTCAATTACCACTTTAAGCACACATTTTACTATTTTAAGGACACATGATGACTATTGTTGTAACTAGAAAATTTTACAACTTTAAGGACTCATATTACAACTCCGAGGTCTAATATTACTAGTTTGAGGACTCAATTTACAAAGTTGATACATCACATCATTCACATGCATTAACACATTGTAAAATTTTCCAAATCTAAGATATTTGTTTAAGTTTTTTTAGATTTTGAGTTCTTGGTTTCTTGATAGAATCACTGTATTTTCTAAGGCCTTGATGTTCCACTTTAATTGATGAATAAGATTATGCGTATGATTTGATCCCTGAGTGTTATGAAGATGCAAGACCAGAAATGAAAGAGAAAGAAAACTTCGCAGGGAAGAAGAGAGAAGGAAGAGCGAGAGAAAATAATGATAAACAAAGAAAGACGGTCATGTCAAATTTGACAGTGTCTTTTGAGAAATATCAACCACATAGGTACATTGTTGATTTGACATATAGGTTGGAAGGGACTTTGATGGTCATTTGTTACCATTTTGATGTCCATATGGAAAATGACTTTACCATTGGAACTCTAAGAGCAACTTTAGTAGACTCTCTATTTTAGCTTTTAGTTATTTTAGAGAGCGTGTTTAGCTTTTTTTTGATATTTTCGGAGCTCCAACAGACTAGCCAAAGTTTAGCTATTATGACTTTTAGCTATCTCGCTAGCTAAATATAAAGAGTGAGATGACTCAGATGAGACTAGCTATAATTTAATACATTCCTTGTAAGATATTTTACTTGATATATAAATATATTTAGGGTGCGTCTATTGCCACCTGCCCACCCCACAAACCACTTTGCTCATCTCACATTCTTTTCACAACCCACTCATATAATTTTAATTGTAAGTCTACTTTGTTCACCCATTTACAATACCTAAAAAACACTTTTCTCAATTTTACTTTATTCACCCTACATTCTCTTCATATATTTTGTCAAATTCAGATTTACTCAAGGTAAATAAAATCATCAAATGAACAAAAATTCACATGAAAGTATAAATCCAAGTTAAAGAACAAGAAAAAACTCTTAAATTTAACAACTTAATGGTATCAGTCGATATTAAGATACACAATGTCTGTAAATGTATCTCTAGTAGCAACGCCTTCCATACTTCTAAGTTTCTTGAACTGATCTATTTGTTGTTCATAAATAAGGTACAATAGTTGTCCATAAGAATTTACATACAAAGTCGACATGAGAAATAATGAGTAAAGGGATAGACAAATCATCAACAAAGAAAAAAAAATACAAACAGTTTACCTCATCTTCAGGTTAAATGCTAGTGTCTTAAGACTTACGACCGAATATGATAAATCTGAGTTAGAGTTATGAAATTTGTGTTCGTCCAAAACAAAAAGATAAAAAAGAAAAAGAAATTTTTTGTAATTTGTAACAACTTATTGTCCCTTGCTGTAATTTTACATTAGAGTATTTTGGTATTTCAATAAATCAACAATATGTAAGATGAGTAAAGTGGTTTGTAGGGTGGCAATAGACGCACCCTATATTTAAACTATTTAATCTTTATTTGAAGAATAATGTTGATGTAATACTGCTAAAATAAAGAGCATTGATACAGCCGCATTTCTAAAGTGGCTAGCCAAAATGACATTTTCGCTAATTTGACTAAAATTTAACTCAAAAATGTCTAGCATTGCTAATTAAAGATGCTTTAGGAGGTCTGTGAGTGGGGTTAATAGGAGGTCTGTAGTTTGAACCTCATATTGTGAAAAGCATCACTTAGGGAGAAGTCATACTTAGATTGTTCTCGGTTCCAAAGGGTAATAGGAGATCATTGAAACAAATAGTATATCATTAATAGTGAGACAACCGGGGTGCAACTATGTGGATCAAAGATTTGTCATCTCGTATTAGAAAAATAAATATGTTTTCTTTAAGGCGATATACAAAGATTGGGTTGGGTTATATTACTGTTTCTCTACTACCTCGAAATGATATTAGGCCTACTTTAATTTTTCAGCCCAGTGCACTGCTTTAGAGCAAGTCCAATAGGTTCTGTAAAACCTTTGTTTTTCCCTATTTTAGAGAATATTAGGGTGTTTTTGTGTCCAACAGTTTCCCTATCCCTTTCTCTAAAATAGGGATAGAGATGAGAGAGAACGATCCGTTCTCTATATTTACAGATTCGCCAAATTGTTTGCAGATAGACAAAGCCATAAATATTTCGCATGCCTTAACTGTCTCCAAGACAACAACACTTTATTATTATTGTTTAATCTGGGAGTGAACTCAGAGCGCGTTTGTTATGGAGGATTATGTACCCCTGGCTTAATTTCTTTAGTAGTCTTGGACTCCACAAGCAAGGCTTATCTTATAGCAAGCTTGACCTATGTTTGGTGTTAATGGACTATTATTAAAACTAAACAATCAACCTAAAAGCATAACCGCATAACCATCGTGATCCCCATCATAACCGCCTCCTCACCTCACCTTCATTCCCCCCACAACAACTTAGCCTCCTAGAAATCAACCCAAAAGCATAACCATCGAATTCGATGTCACCCAGCTCTCTCCGATGCCGTCGACCACCTTATTTGAAACTCTACCACCTCCTTCGATGTCGCCCAGCTCTCTCTGCAGTGTGTAGAGTTGTTAGAGTTGCTGACACCAAGGAGGGAGATGAGGTTGGTGTGGTGGTTGCAGGAGATCTGTTGGAGATCTAGGAAGGGTTGATCAGGCGGAGGAGGAGTCCAGCGGCAGCGGCGAAATCCAAACAAAGAAATTGAAGAGATTTGATGTTGAGGCGCGAAAAATACTTCTTCCGTAAACCCACCAATTTTGGGGCCGTTATGTAAGAAGGTGTTGACCTTGTTTTTGGGACTCCACAAGCTCATTAAACATTGTCCCTGGTGCTACCAAACACAGGTTTCGGCTTGCTACAATAACTAATCCAGTCCAATCCCATCCAGTCCCCCGTAACAAACATGCATTGAAGTCCATGTCGTCCAGGTCTTGAAGTCAGACAAGGGAAAGAACACAATACTTTATTATTATTGTTATAATACTCAAGTTGAATATTTTATTAGTGTAATAAATGCATAAATCCCTAAAATGGGGAATTTGTTGGATTTGGAGCAAAAAATTTATAGAGATTTTGGTTTTTGGTTTCCCTATTTTACAAAAATTTTAGGGAACCTGTTGGACTTGCTCTTAGTTTGTTAGTTTTTCAATCTTGTTGGTTTCTTAGTTTTTAGTTGGTTATAGTTGTTGATACACCCTCACAAATGTTGTTTTATAAGGAGAGGTAGGAGTTGGCCGCGTTTGCACTTAGTGTGTCTTTTCTGGCCTGGCAAGGGTTTATATGTAGGTATGATCAAATGGACGTAACCTCATATATGATCAGGAAGTTGCTCGGTACTTGCTTCTATACTTGACAACCAGCCAGACCTTCTGCAAAAGCTTTCAAAAGAACTTTCATGTTGAGGATTATCCATGAACAGTTTCAGAACTTGCTTCGGTTCACTTAGCCAGCTTACTTCAATGCTCCCAGGTGTAGAGATGATGCCAAAATGTAATGATAAGGAAACCCTAAAAAAACATGGATGATGCTACTCTTGTTGGGAAACAATCATATGTATGATTCATTAAATGTAATAGAAATTTGAATGAAGAGTGTGTAGGAAACATAACAAAGTAGGACTACGACTAAAAGCAGTGAATCAATCTTAATATAGGAGTGCAGCAATGTATGAATCTTATAAAAGAAGACTCTAGCTAACCATAAATTATATTTTGTATTCCCCTGACATGAAGAAGACTTGTAAAAGAATTTTTTCTTGCTCTTGTACAATTAATTTGCTTATTACTATTATTTTCTTTTATTGTTGCTGTATAGGTCTGTTATACTGTAGGTAACTAGTCTATGTTTTTGTGCTCTCTCTGCTACTACTCTTTCTTCATAGAAATTGTTAAGCTTCTTTAAGGCCTCACATTCGAGCACCTGGTTTTCTAAAAGAATTCTTGCACATATGATGATTCCGGTTACCTGCGCAGAGCTATACACTATATACAATCACTCTTTCATTTTTCTACTTCCACCTATCTCTTTGATTCAACCACCAAGAAAGAAAACATAATTTTGGTACATTTCTTCGAATATTGTATGCCTATAACGGATATATAGATAATTGCTTGATCGCTTTACCCTCTGGAACTTTTCGGGTTGTGTTGGCTGTCAAGCTGGAAGTTAATCCGGGGTTAGCTTGGTAAGTTGAAGTAGATGATCGTATGAGATCAGATTAGAAAACAGTGTGGGAAGTAGTATAAGACTGATAAGAGAGAAAGGGAAGTGTGAAAATCCCGAGGAGTTTATATTTTAAATTATTTGACATGATCTAGAAACTGCCCAGCTTATACATCAAAGATGTGCCTATTATCAAACACTTATCCAGCCTTCCATGAAGGCCAAGGCCACTGCTAATAAACAGAACAAAAATGTAATATCTTTTTTACAGTAATGAACTAATCGAGAATGAACCTAATCCTAAAGCCTTGCATATCCATTGGAGCCATGGATGCCGATTTCTTGGAAATTAACACAATTGGAGAGTGCAGTTGTGAACCTCTCAATATCAGCCCTTGTGTGTGTTGCACTCAAAGTCACTCGTAGCCTGGGGGACAAGCATGAATAAAGATGTGTAAGTGCTAAACACAGAAACAACACATTTCCACCACCCAACCATTATGGAGTGCAAAGAAGTACAGGCCCACATTTGCCTAAGCATATGTACTTTTATGCCCAAGTTTAATTAATATTTTCCAACATTTGATATCTGGTCATAGCAATACACTTGTGGATTCATTTTGGCAGTATATTCACACTGTTAATCTTTCTACAGAATATAATGGTACAGCTAAATCTGTACAACTGTCTGAACAAAATCTACAATCTAGACTAGCCTCGGATACGTTGTCAATTTAGTCAACGGGTAAAAGTTTTTCTGAGTTAGACAAGAATAATGAATCAGGTCCCAGCAAAGCAGCATTACACCAAGAACAAAATGCAGCTGGTTCAATCCAAGCTTGTAAGTAACAATAGAAAAAACGAAAGTCTAACAAAGACTTGCTATGAACCTGCACGAGTTGGGTGGCACTGTTGGCGGTCTGATTGCAGTCACATGGAAACCTGATTTCAACAAACGCCTGTTCAATAATGAAAAATTCTGTTAGTTTAGTCAGTTGAAGGTGTAAAATAAGCGTCATGCAAATAACTATTATATGTATATAAATATATATAGATATATAAAACTGTGTTCGTGTGTCTATAGAGAGAGAGAGAGAGAGAGAGAGAGAGAGAGAGAGA
>NC_020497.1:7303958-7321041 GCF_000184155.1 Fragaria vesca subsp. vesca
GAGAGAGAGAGAGAGAACCGGCTTGCTTGCAAAGCCTTCTGTTCACTCCCAACGATAAGAGATATTATTGGACTGTTTATCGGAATTCCAGTCAGAGCACGAAAATCTTGCACCCGACTCCAAATTGCCCTTCTACGCCATGTTTCCTTTCTTGCAACAATAACTGCAGCTGCAAGGTGGTATTGTTTATTCTTAACAACAATATTACTGGCAATATGCCTATATTGTAATGTAAGAAGAACAATACTATATTATGGAAAATATCTAATATAGAGCTTGACAGAAGGCTAGAACCAAGCATGAGGCAAGATCAGAACAACTTTAAAGTTTTGGCTCATTGGAGTTGTGATCATATAAGGTTTTTTTTTGGTCTCTAACATAGAATTTGTCTTTGCACTTAAACGAATGATATCACATTTGAACTGAGCTTCTCACCTCAACCTTGAATTTTTAAATGCTAAGAAATCTATATTATTGCCTATTATCAGTCCCTGCATACTAACCATTTATGAAAAATTCAATCACCCAACTAGTGTAAATGAAGCTTCCAATATATTAAAGTAACGTTTGGAAGGAACCATATTCAACTATAGGATCCCAAACGTTCATCAACAAACAAATATATGATTTACCATGAGCCGCAGCAGCAATCGGTAACGGTGTAGCAGTTGAAAATATAAAGGAGCGTCCTCGTGACTGTATGAGTTGCTTCCATCTTTTGCTGTCATATGCCAATCAGAAAATGGCATGAGTCACATACTAGATATCTAAATCTTCCAATATAAAGAGATGCATGATCATGCAGATGCAAGAATGATTGACTCAACACCTAAATTTGGAGTTTTGAGATCCTACCATGTTTTAAAGAAACTTGGTAATCCAAGAATAAGATACCTTTTTCATTTGTATTTGCTACACTATAGATCCAGGAATGACGCTTTCAACTGTTTTTACTAAGATAAAATAGTCCATGAACAGTTAATTACCTGCATGCAATGAACCCGCCATGGCAACCTGCAGCCTTGCTCAAAGTACCAACACATATGTCAACATCTTTTTCACAATGGAATTCCTCAGCCACTCCACCACCATTTTTTCCACAAACAAAGGTTCCATGAGCCTGAATGAAATGGTAGATTTTTTGTTTTCACTAATATCTATCTACATGAAAGTTTATAAAAAAAAAAAGAAAAAAAGGAGTCCCTCTTTCTTTCATATGTACAAAATTACAAATTCAATCAACTAGATGATCCTCCTGGTGTAGTTGGAGAATCCATAAGTGCTAGAATCACACTATGAAGAAACTGAACTTTTCACTCCCAAGTCTAATTTATCATGTTTTGGTTTCCCCTTATTTACAATGAATTTACTAAAACAATGTTAGCATCATAAATATGTGTACAGTAGTATGTACAAGACAGGCTTGAACACTTGCGAATTATTTCAGTTCCAAATAACTCAAGAGGACTTACATCATCAATGACTAACAGAAAGTCATGCTGCTTGCGTAGCTTCACCAGCTCAATCATTGGTGCAAAGTCACCATCCATACTAAACAAGCTGCAGTTGAAGGGGCAAATGCAGATCACAGAAATCACTTAATATAAAGACGAAATTGATCCCAACTGAAATGATAGTATAGAGAGCAGCAATACAATAAGATCAGTTACCTGTCAGTCACAACAACTTTCTTCTGCATTGTGCAACTGGATCTGTCAAATCAGAAATGAATTTCTAAGCCATGGACACAGTAAAGTATGGATCTAAGAAGAGACACACAAAGATTAAAAACAAAAGTTCAAGACCTACAACAATGCATTAAGGTGAATCATGTCACAATGTCTATAGATGAATATCTGTACAGATTTTTGTCGTTCAGCAAGACGAATACCATCAATAATTGATGCATGGTTCAGTTCATCAGAAAATATGGCAATCTTTTCATTAGTTAAAGGTGTTTTTCCAGCAGCCAAGAGAGAGCCAATATTTCCCAACACTACCATCAAGGCCATATTGGCTGCAAAGCCTGTAGGACAAAGAAGGCAATCCTAGTGGACAGATTTTAAACAAGATTATATCAGCTTTCAAGTAAAATACCCAAAAATAGTCGAACAGATTATGAGCAAAATGCAAATCAAATTAACTAAATGTTTCAAACCACACAATTATGTCCACAGTTTTATCACAAATTCTCAAGCCAGCCTCAGTTAAGTAACACATTGGAAACTAGTCAATGACTTTGAAATTTAAACTACTTCTAGAACTAGAAAGAACAACTAGAAAAGTCGATAAAAGCATTTACCGCATTATTTTTACATATACTAAAGAAATCACATTCTAGTACTTGGCTCTTATAGAAACAAAGCAGTAAATAAACGAAAGCTATAACATACAGACAGAGCAGCTGATACCTCTTTCTTCTTCAAGTCTGCTAAGGATGACTCCAGTCGCCTATGGTAATCGGTATATCCACAGATCAAAGCAGACCCCCTTGGGCCCATCCCATGTTCTTGAGCTGCCTAATTCAACATAATTCTTATAACTGTGTTCCAAAACATACAGCACATAAAAGCCACAAACTAATGTAATAATGTCAAAAACATTCAACAACCTTAGCAGCAGCATTTCCAATGGTGGGATGTGAACTCAAGCCCAGATAGTCGTTCCCGGAGAACAACAACAGCTTCCTGAATTTCCGGGTATCCTCCTCATCTCCTATAACACAACAAAAACTTGTAAGATAAACTTCGCAACTAACAAGAACTCACTGTTGAAAGTGTGACTCTTATACCGGAACTGGGAATGTCACTGAGCCAATTCTGGAAAGTTGCTTCGGGAATGTGGACCTCGACCGAGGCTCGGTCCCAGAGCTGCATGTCGTGAAAGACTTGGAGGCCGTCTTCGACGGTGGTGGTTGTTTGTGGGTCATGGCAGAGGTAGATGGGTCGGAGAGACCGGAGGAGCTGGAGGCGTTCGAGTTTGTGAAGGGACTCTTCGACCCAGTTGTCCCAGGAGCTCATCGTGTTTGATTTGAAGAGAGGGAAGAGCCGGCGGCGGTGGGGGTAGCTGGATTGTTGGAAGGAGCGGAAGGTTCAGGCTTTTATCAGATACAAACGGTTAAACAAAGTGTCACTGTCAACTTTCTGTTTAAAGTTGAGTAGTAAATTATAAAAAATAAAAAATAAATAAAAAAAAGACTGCTTCCCATGAACAGCAAATAGTGAAAACGACATGTCGGAACCTCTCATTCGTTGGTTGCTCGAAATTTGGTCTCTCATTCATTGCTTAGTATTATAGATTTCCAGAGGGAGCTATATATGAACGAGAATACTACAGAGTATTTGGCTTATGAAAACTTACCACTTACCGGCCCATTCTTTTTGAATAAATATCACGTTGATATTAAGCTGAAATCAGAAAAAAATCATTACATTACCTTTCTTCTACCACGCAATTGATAGAATAAAAAATTTGTAGTAATACTCACAATGACACATAGACTAGACTTAATCATTACACTTTTAGAATCGTAAAAGTAGCGGAGACCCTACTTTAGTCCCGGAGGCGCACCTAGTGTTATAGCTCTCCAAACATAAAGGAGATTATATGAAATAAAACTAACGAAAAAACTAATTTATCCCTTAGAGACCCAATAAGTTTGAGCCGATAGTGATAGACTGATAGTGTCTATTGTAGTTGTAAATGAGACTTTCTAAAAAAAAGGAGAAAACAAAGGGGCATACAAAAAGGATCTAAAGGCTTGCATTGATTCCTGATCAAAATGCAATTTTTATTTTTATTTTCTTACTGAAAGAAAGTAATCCATGGTATATGCAGAGAGTTTGAAATAAGCCAAGCTTGCTTCATACATACCTGGATTTCATGTATAGTAAAAATATAATTATAGAGAAGTCTGTCAAAGCTGGGATTTAGTTTATCAATTCAATTAAATGCAGAAGATGCTTTTACTCTTGTAGTCGGTTGTGTGTCAAACAACCTCCCAAGCCCGTAAACCAGCAGGCATTCCACCACAACCGAGGCTACCCCGAGGTTCCTGCCCATAAGAAGGACGGGCCAGGCCCAATCTCAGTGGTAGCGTTGGGCTGGGAACGGTTTCAGAAAGCATAAGAAATCTGAGTGTTTGAAGTAACAGCAAAGACAGTTGTCCCACATCGGTTTTCAGGTAAAGAGAACCCACTCTGGGCCATAAATATGACCCAGCCACCAGTTTGTCAGGTATCATTAACTACCCCTAATAATTACATTATATCGGAAAACACTGACTTAAGCTTCGGATGAGGAAAGACCGGAAGCCCCCAGTCGTCCTTTGGTGTGCAGGTCAGCAGGAAGTCCGCCAGTCTCCAATCAGACACGTCATTAGCTTCTGTCACCCCATCCAAGATCGACCAGAAACATTTAGTGCCGTCTGTGGGAACTTGCTACAAAAATCCAGCGTGACTTGATGACTGAGTTAATCGAGCAATAAGAGCAGGGTACTGGACGGGAAGAGTAGAGAGAGGTGATATACGGACGGATCCTAGAGACAGCAGGGAGAGTTCAAGAATAACAGGAAGAGCTCCGCTCGATGAAACGCCAGAATATGTGCCGCGAGACCTCAATCCCCAAGAGGTAACCGAGATGTTGGAAGATATGAGGGCCCAAATCACGCGACTAGAGCGACAAAGTGCGAGGGACTGAGAGGAAGCCTCCGGGAGGGAGCGCAGGTTAGAAAAGGATAACGCCACGCTCATGAGTGCGCTAGCCCGAGGGGTTGAGCACCGGGAGGCTTTGGATCGAGCAACTGAGCTAGATTGGGCAGCCACATCTCGGCAAACGGGCGCTCCAATGGGAACGAATCGTAGGACGGTGAATATTGGGACGAATTTGTTCCCGGATGAAATGCGGGATTAGGGACCGCCGCCCTTACCCTAGCCGATCCCGGAAGTCCTAGTTGAAAGGCCGGGAGAGATGGAAGAAACCTTAAGAGCCATCCGGGATAGCGTGGCGAGTTTGGCAGACAGAATCTCGAATGCCGAGAGAAGAGGGAAGCGTAACCCGTCCCGCGCGAGTTTCGAAGAAAGAGGGGGACCGTTCACGAGAGCGATCACCCAGTCCGTCCGATCGAACACAGCCAAGCCATTGAAGCTTAGCTACAACGGGGATCGAGACCCCCATCTTTTCCTTGATAGCTTCAAGTCTCACACGAACACTAAAGGATACTCGGATGCAGTATGCTGCAACATGTTTCAGGAAACTTTAGCAGGGGAAGCGCCGAATTGGTTCTATGAACTCCCATCAAACTCGATCGATTGCTTTCGGGAATTAGTGGACAGGTTTGTCAATAGGTTTATCCAACGGACGAACGGGCAGAACACCGCCCAATTGTTCAAAGTGCAGCAAGATAGGGGAGAGGGGTTGAAAGCCTTTGTGAACCGTTGGCAAGGAGCCACAGCCAGAGTCAGGAACTTCGACAAAAAAGTTGTAGAGGAGGCGTTCATTCAAGGGCTGCTTCCCAGGAAGTTCATGTATGCATAAAAATCGAAAATCCACAAGGCTACCACGAGCTTATGGAAATGGCGGTCCGGCATGCCCAGGCAAACCATGACACTTTTGGGGGGACCTCGGCCGGGAAGAGGAAGGCCGAAAGGAGAGGTTCCCCGGTGCAAGTGGTCCAGGAGGTCAGGGCCTAGACGGGAGAGCAAGAGCCGAACTCGTACTCTTCTGGAAAGAGGCATAAAGAGAGGAACGAGAGGAAGGCAGGGAAGCAATATAACACTAATGGGAAGGCAAAGAGCCCCTACCGAGATATCAGGTATACAAGGACGGCGCCGTCAGCAAAAGAGCAGTTCTTAGCGCTCAACACCACTTACGAGGCGATATGGAATGAAAATAAGTTTGTCATTCTGCCTCCCCCTGGCAGGAGGTTCCCCGAGTCCTCAAGGCTCACTAAAGAAGACACAGGAAAATTTTGTGGGTACCACGGGGAGGCAAGTCATCAAATAAATAACTGCATAGAGCTAAAGAGGGCGGTTGAGGGCCGATTGAAAGAAAGAAAATTGCAGCAGTATGTGCCCTGGCAGAGGCATGTCGGAGCAATCGAAGTGTATGGGACGATTAACACAATTCATGGCGGGTCCCATATAGATAATAGGAGTAATAAGGTAAAAAGGCAGTGTACGGGATCCAAGGATGGCCGGGAGGTTTTCGCCTTCGGAAGTAGCAATAACCAGCGAGTAACCACCAGATGGAAGTCCGTTACCTTCCTAGAAGAGGAAGAGGAAGGGATAAGGCCGCACGAGGACCCGTTCTTAATAACATTGCAACTCGACCACTATATCACGAAGAATATCCTGATTGACACGGGAGCCTCAGTCAACGTGTTGTTCAAGAGTGCCTCGAAAAGGCTGCACTGGGGGAGTAATAAGTTGATACAAGACCATGAGCCGTTAATCAGTTTCTCGGGCGATGTCGTTCAGCCTCTTAGATCGGACAACTTTGGGGTAAGCATGGAAGGCCGAGAGGGAGTCGCCCAGGCGACAGTGGAATTTATTGTAGTGGACTGTAAGTCGTCTTACAACGGGATCTTGGGAAGGCCTGCCCTATTGAAGCTAAAGTCTTTTGTCGCCGGCCACATGTTGATGATGAAGGTCCCGACCCCAACATGAGTCATTATGATCCGGGGAGACCAGGGGGCGGCAAGGAGTTGTTATGTGATTGACAATGGGATGAAAAGGTCCGAGGTCCTGTCAGCTAGTCAGGCCACAGCATCCCCCTCGGATCCATATGTGGATCCTTGAGATGATACCGACTCGGATGAAGAGCGTCCGGGGTCAGTGGAAGAAACAAAAGTGGTTTCAATCTTAGATGAATTCCTGAATCGGCAAGTGACCATCGGGACAAGACAGGCACTCGGAGTAAGAGCGGCCCTGGTAGGGTTCCTGAAGAGAAACAGTGGGGCATTCGCTTGGACGTACAAGGACATGCCCGGGATATCAAGTGGCATTGTGACACACCAGCTCGGGATCGAGAAGGGATTCCTTCCCGTGCGGCAAAAACGAAGGACGTTTAAGCCAGAAAAGTATGAAGCAATGAGGGGGGAAGTGCAAAAGTTAATAGACACTAGGTTTATAAGGGAGGTCATATACCCCCAGTGGCTGACCAATATGGTCATGGTTCCAAAGAAATTAACTGGACAATAGAGGATGTGCGTGGATTATTTAAATCTCAACAGAGCATGCCGAAATGATAGCTTCCCACTTCCACGCATAGATCAACTGATGAACTCCACATCCGGTTTCGAACTGTTGAGCTTCATGGACGCCTACGCGGGCTATAACCTGATCCAGATGGATCCGAGGGATGAGGAGCACACTGCTTTCACGACTGACAAAGGCCTATATTGCTATAAGGTAATGACATTCAGACTGAAGAATGCAGGAGCCACTTACCAACGGCTGATAAATGTCATGTTCACCGAGTACCTCGGGAAAATAATGAAGATATATGTCGATGACATGCTGGTCAAAAGTCTAAAGGCCGAGGAGCATGTAGGGCATATTGAGAAAGTCTTCGAGGTCATAATGAGGTTCGGGATGAGGCTGAACCCATAGAAATGTATATTCGGGGTCGTCAAAGGGAAATTCTTAGGCCATATAATCAGCCGGAGGGGAATTGAAGCCAACCCGGAGAAAATCCAGGCCATCTTAGATTTGGAAAGGCCTAAGCTAAGGAACCAAGTGCAGTCGTTGGCCGGGAAGGTTATCGCCCTGGCAAGGTTTGTGTCACAACTCACGGATAAGTGTGGCCCCTTCTTCCGGCTGTTGAGAGACCAGAAATGTAAGGAAATAGTATGGGGACCCGAGCAGGAAGAGTCTTTCAAGCAGATAAAGGCGTAACTCACGTCCGCGCAGGTTTTGCAAAGCCTATTCCGGGTGAGATGCTTTATTTGTCTATCGCCGCGTCACAGTCAGAAGTTAGCTCGGTCCTGATAAGAAAAGAGTCCGATATCGAGCATGCTGTATTTTACGTCGGGAAGGGATTCACACCAGCAGAGAGCAAGTACCCGGACGTCGAGAAATTGGCCTTGGCACTTATTGTAACCGTCTGAAGCCTCAAGCACTATTTCCAGGCACACTCGATAACCCTCTATACCAACCACCCCCTGAGGCAGATCATGCAAAAGCTAGAGGTCAGCGGGAGACTGGTGAAATGGGCAATTGAACTGGTGGAATTTGATATCCATTACCGGTCGAGACTGGCAATCAAGGGCCAAGCAGCGACAGACTTTATATCTGAGCTCACGCCCATGAAAGTTGTGGGAGAGTCCTCTGAGCTCACGCCCGTGAAAGTTGTGGAAGAGTCATTGGAGCTCACCCCCACGAAAATCGTGGGAGTGCCCTCCGAGACCGGCGGGGAGGAAAGTGGTCCCGGAGCGGATAAGGAGATGCACAGTGAGGAACCGCCGGAACGACTCTAGAATCTTTTTGTTGACAGCTCGGTAACGAGAAAGAAAAACGGGGCGGGAATAATATTGGAGACCCTTGATGGGTTCAAACACAAGTATGCCTTGGAATTTCAAGTTCACGCCTCAAACAATGCGGCAGAGTACGAGGCCTTAATTGGTGGGTTGCAACTCTCACGGGATATTGGCGTAGATAGAGTGGAGGTGTTCAGTGATTCACAGCTGGTCGTCAATCAAGTCAACGGGAGCTTCGAAGCAAAGGAGCCTCAATTGAACTCCTACCAAGCACTGTCAAAAACCTTCATGCAACGCTTCAAGTAGGCCTCTCTCTCCCACATCCCACGGAAGGAAAATAGTAACACAGATGCTCTTGCTCGGTAGCCACCGGAGGGCCTGGTAAAGGGAGAAAGAAAGCAAGGATCGAGGTGTTAGGAAACTGAGCATAAATAAAACCGTCTGGGAGATATTCATGTTTGAAGCGGGACCCGGAGAGCCTACGTCGATGGACCCAATAATCGAGTTCATAAAAGAGAGGGTCCGCCCGGACGACAGGCGGCAAGCACAAAAATTGCAATCGAGATGTGCCAGATACACACTCATGAACAGAAAACTATACCGAAGGGGTTACAGTTTCCTAAACCTCAAGTGCGTAACAGAAGAGGAAGGAGAGGTGATCATGGGAGAAATCCATGAAGGGGTGTGCGAGAATCACTTTAGATCTCGGTCGTTAGCGCATAAAGCACTTCGCACCGGGTTCTTCTGGCCTAACATGGGCGCCATGGCGGATAAGATGTTGGCGAGATGCCGCAAATGTCATTTGCACGCTAATGTGATACATTCCCCTTCAATTGCTCTGTCAATATTATTGTCGCCCTGGCCTTTTGCGCAGTGGGGCCTTAATCTCATCGGGATACTTCCAACGGCTCTTGGGCAATTCAAGTACGTGATAGTGGCCATCGACTACTACACGAAGTGGGTGGAGCCAGAGTCCTTGGGAAAGATAACCACCGAGTGCGTGAAGAATTTCCTGATGAAAAATATATATTACAGATTCGAGGTCCCGGAGACAATAGTCACTGACAATGGAACACAATTCAACAATAACCATCTGATTGAGTTCACGAATGACATGGGCACTAAGATGGTCTTCGTGTCGGTGGCACACCCACAGACCGATGGTCAGGTGGAGGCAGTTAACAAAATCATTAAAAAGCTTCTGAAGAAGAAGTTAGACGATGCAAAAGGCCTATGGCCACAGAAGCTGCCGGAGGTATTATGGGCAATTAGGACCACAGCAACAGGAGCAACTAGAGAAACCCCTTTCAGCATGGCCTTTAGCACAGAGGCTGTCTTACCATCGGGAAGGGTCGAGAACTTTGATGCCACCACCAATGAAGAAGGGCTTCGGTTGAATATTGACCTTATTAAGGAAAGGCGGGAAAGAGTAGACTTGCACAACCAAGTCTATAAGCAGAGAGTTGCACGCCATTACAATATTAAGGTCAGGACCTGGACGTTGGGACTGGGTAATGAAGAAAATCATGACCAAGATGGCGGCTTTGGATCCAACTTGGGAAGGGCCATACGAGATAATTGAAGAGGTCGGCCCAACAACCTTCTTTCTCCGAGATCAAGATGGGATAGTCACCGGGCTCCCCTAGATCACGGAGCACCTCAAATTCTACCCGATGTGAAAGGAGCCGAGATCCATTCCATCATTTGTAAAATGTACATTTGTAAGTATTACTGCCCCCGGGGAGGAAAAACAAGTCCCGGAGGATGCCTCAATTCGTTTTGAATGACTTAATACAAAATGGGGAAGTTCAATTCAAACTCTAATGATAGGTAGTCCACCGGGAGGTAAAAGTCAATAAAATCCCGAGTAATATCGAACGGGATAGGTAATCCAGGGAGGCATAAGTTAATAAAATCCCAAGTAATATCGAGCGGGATAGGTAATCCATGGAGGCATAAATCAATAAAATCTCAAGTAATATCGAGCGGGATAGGTAATCCACAAAGAGGCATAAGTCAATAAAATCCCAAGTAATATCGAGCGGGATAGGTAATTCACAAGGAGGCAAAAGTTAATAAAATCCCGAGCATTATCGAACGGGATAAGTAATCATCCGTGAGGCAAAAGTTATTGAAGCCCCTAGTAACACCAAGCGGGATAGGCACAATACAAAATTATATATAACACAGAGAAGCAAGCAATTAAATTAGCCAAGGCATAATATATTAAAACCCAGGATGCCGGGCGTATACCACCAATGAGTATTTACAAAAGCCACTAGGATGTATAATCACCGGGATAAGGCACGAGGCCATTGTCTTACTAAAAGCAAAAGGTAAATTACAATTTATAACTCGCCGGGGTTCTCTTCCTCATTCTCGGACGACTCGGCCAAATCGTTGTTACCATCAGCGCCTTCTTCAACAACTTTCTCGGACGGCTCGCCTGCCTCAGGTTCCTTCTTGGCCGCTACCTTGGACTTAGCCTCCCTCTCCTTGGCCTCTCGGGCAGTGATCAAATCGGCAGTCATCTTGGCTTTGTCCAGATACCCAAGGCGGCTCCAGACGCCGAATTTCTCGATAATTCCACTCTCCCGGGCAGCTTTGAGCATAGCCCTCAGCTCATCCGACTCCTTGAACTGAGCAACGGCAAGCTCGCCTTGAGCGGGGATCTGGCCCTGCATATCAGCTATCTAGTCGTCCCTCTCCTTCAGCTTAGACCGCAGCTTCGCGTTCTCCCATTGAAACGCGTCTATGTCGCACTCCAAAGCGACAACACTTTCAGCTTTTCCCTCCAGCTCTTTGGTGTGGAGGCTAAGTTTGGTGAGCTTGTCGGCCAACGACAGTTTCTCCTTCCTCTCGGCCTCCAAATCCTTCTCCATCTTCTTCTTCTCGGCCCCAAGATAGTTGATCTGGTTGTTCAGGCTGGCCAGACGCTCCTTCATCTCGTTGGTATCCTCGCTGGCGTCAATAGCGTAGACAGCAAAGAGAGCCTACAAGCAAAATAAAATTAGTTCAACATCCCGGATGGTGTTAGTAAATTAGCATTATTAGGGAGAAGTTTACCTTCATCATTGCCTCCCGGGCGTACTGACGGTTCTTTTGAGGAGTGCTGGACCCGATCTTGATCCGGTCCAACTCGATACCCTTCAAATCGCCCACCATGCTAAGGACTAACTTTTCGTCCGCGCACCCATACTCGTCCAGGATCTGCCAGATGGGGGCCTTTCGGATCTGGGGAAGAGCAGGAGTAAGAGTACCCAAAGTAACTAGGGGGCCGGCCGAAGATGCTGCCGCCTTTTGCTTCTTCCGGGGTGGGGAGGCCCCGGACACGCTCATACCAGTCAAAGTCACGCCTTCATCCCGTTGAGATTTTGACTTCTCGGACAACTGTTTCTTCTTCTCGCCCAAATTGACGTTGACAATGTCACCGGTCCTCCTAGGTGCCTCCGCGTCAGCAGTTGGTTTCCCGTATCCTTCATCGTTAACCTCTAGGAGTATAGCGTCCTCCGAGACGCGGGCGGTAGAGTCTGTGACATTCACGTCGGTGCGGGAGGCCACTTTCCCCACCTCCAGTAGGTCGCTCAGCAAGTCCATGTTCGAGTCCATGTCACGCGGGTGTGAGGGATGTTGTTTACGCTTGGGCACTTTAGCTGAAAATAAAACCAACAGTCAACGTCACGAAAAAAAAAGAAAAAGCCAAAGAACAGAGAAAACAACAAACGAGAGAAACTAAGTTGGAACCCCACCAGGCATACGGCCGAGTTCATAATGAACTAGCTTACCCCACCGGGTCAGGTTGTATGAGCTTCGATCCTCGTCCGAGGGCCAGGCTGCAAATATCCGCCCAATACGTCGCTTCTCGATCTTCGACATCGAGAAGGATTGATCCCGGATATATCTAAACCGGTTGGGCACAACGTATGCCGGACAGTTTCTTTGCTATCGACCGCCGGCAAGCACGACCTTTGATCTCCAGTTGTTATTAATGGATGTTGGGAGATCAGTAACGGGAGGCAAGTAATCCCGAGCGGAAAATGAGACACACCCGCCACAGTTCTGCTTCTTTGAGTATGAGAGGCGGTAGAGGGCACGAAACTCGTTGATAGTTGGCCATCCCATTTCTGACAAGTAGTACATGCAGCAAAGGGACAACAACTGTCGCCATTGATTGTGGGGAATCTGCCCAGGAGCAAGATGAAGCATGCTCAGCAGATACTGCACGCACTAAGGAAGCGGGAGAGAGAAGCCGTTCCTAAACATATGCTCATGCACAGCGACGAAGCCGTCTCTCGGACAGCACGCCAACTCATCCTCATATAGCGCACGGAGTGTAACCGACGACGGGATGCCCTAGTCTTCCCGAAACTGTTTTATCTCGGCCGGGGTCATGCTACACTCGAGTTCGTCGCACACGGTGCCGTCCTCCAATATGTACATCCGGGACGAAGAAGAGTCGATTACACTGGTCAAGTTTACTAGATCGAAATTTTCTGACGTTTAAAAATTTATAGATCCAATGTCAGAAGAGATCAAATAGGAAATGATACTCTGAATCGTAGAACTATAATGAAATATACGATCAACTAACATTTATCAGACCAGTCAACGTCCCGGGCAGGTACGGCATAAGTTACGTCCTCAGGCCTCGATGTAGGCGGGCAGCTCGGGCGGGATGGTCGACTAATATACTCCTCCATCCTCTCATCGTCATCTACTATCGGCCGAGAGGATGTGCTAGCCCCGCTTAAATCAGTTGTACTTCGGGAATCCATCTACCTTAGTATGACAAACCCTAAGATCTATTAGCATGCGCTGCCGAGAGCAAAATGCAACAGACAACTTAACACAGCCTAAACTCAGAAATCCCTAGAATACCAAAATCCCCAGTTTTACCCAAAACCATAGAAAAGCATCGCAAACGCAGAGAAAGCCAAAAGAGAAACAAAGCTAAGTGTAGCAAAACAAAAACAACGCAGAAACTTACCAAATTTTCGATGTAGTAGCAACGCCGGAAACTCTGAGGACCGGTAGCACCTCACAATTGCAGGGATCGACGGCGGTATTGCTCGAGAATGAAAGATACCACAAAGACAGCAGAAAAGAGAGAAGCCACAGAGAATCGAAATAGAGCAGAGAAAAACAGAGAGAGCAGAGAAAACCAGAGAATAGAGCAAGTGATAGTGAAGACGAAAAAGGGGGGAAGCATATAGTGGGAAGTCGCCTCGATCCACAAAACGACACATTAAAAACCCACTTACCATAAACGAGGCACCCCTAGCCGTCTGATCAAACCACAGGATCATGCCACATGGATAAACCGTCGTAGCTTCTTGAAGAAGGAAAGAATGAAGCGACATGCATTAATTGCTCATCAGTTATCCCCAGGAATATGGCAACATCTGGCGAACATGCATTTAATGCACCTGCCACAGTAACGCACAAATTACCAGGTACAAGACCCATCTCGGGTGAGAGTCACCGAGATCGTAAGACCAGGTACAAGACCCATCTCGGGTGAGAGTCACTGAGATCGTAAGAACTAGGTACAATACCCATCTCGGGTGAGAGTAACCGAGATCGTAATACCAAGTGCAAAACATCCTCCCTTTAAAACGGAGCAAGTGGCTTGATAAACCACGGACGGAGTTAACACCTCGTCACTCAAGTAGTAATACCGGATACAGAAAGGGCTCCCCGTCAACCCACGTCATGAGTCTGGACTTTGGGGGACTATGGGCGGGACCCATTTGAAATACTGGTCTACAGGCTTATTTTAGCAAGTCCCCACTCAAGATGTGTCTTGAACGGGAACTTGGGGGACTTGTAGTTGGTTATGCGTCAAACAACCTTCCAAGCTCGTAAACTAGCAGGCATTCCACCACAACCGAGGCCGCCCTGAGGTTCCTGCCCATAAGAAGGACGGGCCAGGCCCAACCTCGGCAGTAGCGTTGGGCCGGGAACAGTTTCAGAAAGCATAAGAAATCTGAGTGTTTGAAGTAACAGCAAAGGCAGTTGTCCCACATCGGTTTTCAGGTAAAGAGAACCCATTCTGGGCCACAAATATGGCCCAGCCACCAGCTTGTCAAGTATCATTAACTACGTCGGTGAGCTGTGGCTTGGTTGGTTAAGGTGTTTAACTGACAACTTTGAGGTCACGGGTTCAAACCTCACGGACATATGTAGGGTGTGTGAGTTATTAATAAAACGTTTTAAAAAAAAAAGTATCATTAACTACCCCAATTACAATCTACCGAAAAACATTGACTGAAGCTTTGGAGGAGAAAAGACCGAAAGCCCCCGGTCGTCCTTTAGTGTGCAGGTTAGCAGGAAGTCCGCCAGTCTCCAATCAGACACGTCATCAGCTTCTGTCACCCCATCCGGGATCGACCAGAAACAACTATATAATTCAAACCATAGATAGGCAAATCAAGAAAGTAATATGCACTATGTCCAGTGTCTGGTGCACATTCTGATTATCAGATGGCAACAACTGATATGCTTTTCGGATCCGGCTCCTCTAAAGTGAGGAGTCTGTGAAGTTAGTTAAAGTTTATAAAATCTACACTCCCTATCTAATCTAAGGGTTCTAAGCAATGACACATCACTCTTGGATCAATTTAGGTTAACCCATGATTAACTTGGGTAACTACGTACATAAAGAATAAATAAATAAAATAAAATAAAATAAAAAGAGCATAGGTTTACGTCTGCAATGCATCAAACATCTGATCAATAACTACTTTTTGTTGTTGTTAAAGATCAATAGCTAGTTAGCTGAGTTGAGGATTTGGTGCCATCCCTAACTAGATTTTTATTGCTACTGCATGACTGGACATCTCACATTTTTATTTGGAGTTGATTGATAATGCTTCAACTATTTAGATGGTTCTATCATCTAACGTTGAAATTATTGCTGAAACAAAACCCTTGGATAATATGATTTATATCAAAGTTAAATAGACTGAGCAAGTACATTTGAACTTACATATACAACAATGTCATACCTACAAGGATTACAGGGTAATCCATTCAAATCAAGAGAGCGATTAGCTTGTCAAGGGCATTCATCTCTAATATACTCACTAATATACTACATCACTTGGGACTCGAACACACCAGGTCATAAACTGTCCTAAAACATTCATTTTGTTTCTGTTGGACTGAAAGGGTAACCTTTATATCCGAGTGTCACATAAGTAGTTTTAATTCAATATAAAAAATTGAGCTTGTCATTTCATTGAACACCTTATGTGCTGTCACACCTCAGATTTTTGAAATTTTTTTTTTCTTTTTCTTTTTTTGAGGTGTAACTCATATTCCAATTATGGAATAAATTTTCCATAAATAGAATATGAAAGAAATTGGAAAAGATACTCAACTGAAAGATCACTCTTTATTTCCAAGTAGTTCATAAAATAGCTTACAAAGATAGACTAATGAAAGTCTACATTTTATTCTAAGGAAAGCAAACAGCAAACATATTTCACATGAACTAAAACATTCTTGCAAGGAATCAACTTCAGACAACTTGTTCCTCACCTGCAAAACATTTTGAGGGGTGAGCTTAAATAGCCCAATAGGAGGCAAAACCTCTTCAAACAATACAAATCACAATACAATATTTATATGCATGTGTATGATCTGCTCCGTATAGTTCATATAGCAAAACACACCAAGCCTACATGTCCCATACCATGTATTTTACCACAAGGGTGACTTGGAGTATCTATTTACATAAACTATCTCCCTCTAACCCCTTTTGCTAGTCATCTTGTCCATTCCCCTTTCGCCAATCCCGAATTACCCTTTCCATAATCTATACTACTTGCGCATCAACATGGGCATGCCTGGGATATGGTTCCTGCTGAAGATATGGACTCAACTACACAAAAGTTTTATTACTCACTTCTTTATCCCAAATGCTTTATACATACTACTACACTTCCCTAATGCTTGATATGGAAACAACACCTTTATGAATTTAAACAAACCATATCAGTAATCTAGCAACAAGAAAACAAACAATTCAGACAATCCGTAAAACCACATATAAGGCAAGCATAGAGGTTCCCCAAGTTTCCTCCTACCTTTGTCGATACTCACTGCAAGTTCCTAATAAAAGATAAAAGCATTAGTTAAGCAATCATATACGATTTCTATTTCATTTAGAACTCTATTTATGAATCAGCTAAGACACTAAAAACATAAGAGTAGCTAACCAAAACAGCTTTTCACTTAATAACACAAACTAGCATACTGCAGCAGTCACCTTCACACTAAAAACTGTACAAAACTGTTTAGAATTGGACTTCGAGTTCTTCTAAAGATTTATAGTAGACACAATAAAGAAACACTGAGAGTTGGAATCACCTTAAAACGATTTTTCTTGAATTAGTTATGAATTTTCAAAGTTCAGTTACAGCTTCAGGTTTTTTTTGAAAATTTTGCTAAAAGTGCCAAACTTTGTTTTCATAAACAAAGCAAAAACTCTAAGTGATACAAAACTTCTAGGTATTTAATATAAACATTTTAGTGTTAAAACAAAAGAAATCACATAGGACTTTCAGTGTAAGGGACTGAACTAAACATCACACAACCAGCAAA
>NC_020497.1:7321061-7327683 GCF_000184155.1 Fragaria vesca subsp. vesca
CACACAACCAGACAAAATAAAGTAGCAACAAGTAAAAGTAGTTCTAAATCTTATAGCTAGCTTTAAGCAACCCAAAAATCATGGTTTCTACCTTTAATAACAGAAAATAATGACACATATAGGAACTTTATGATCTAATCTTAATATCTATACAAGTTTGAATGAAGGAAACCATCAAAACGAATAAACAGTAAACTAGTAACAAATGCAGAAACCATTTAAAGCTGACCTTCAACTTCGAAAATTCATAACTTAATCTACATGAATTCTTTTCAAGAGATTCAAACTCCTAAATGATGTTTAACATGTGTACTACAACTTTCATGAAGACACAAACTTCAAATACTCAACTGAAATGCACAGATATTAGTAAAGAGACAGCTGGGTCAAAAACTCAGAATACTGATCTGCAGAATTTCTTACTGCAGACCCTGAACTTTGAAAAATCATATCTTAATCTAAAGAAATCCTTTGAAGTGATTCAAATTCTGGAAAAATCTGTAGGATGTCTGCTACAATTTTTATGAAGAAACAAGCTTCAAATAACCAACCTAAATGTACGGTTTTTAGCAACAAAATGACTGACTCCAAAATACAAGAAAGCTGATTTACAGAATGTTCAGCTATGTTTTCAGCTTCAAACTTGACTAATGAATTCTAAATGAACTTGCATGAAACTACCCAGATATCAAGCTAAGAATATGACCTTTCAATACATGCAAATGATTTCTAAAATGCATGATTAATTCAAAAGATATGGCTGCTCAGAGTTAACTAAATGAACAAGTTACAGAAACTTTTTCATACTTTAGTTCATGCAAAGTCTAAGGTTCCTAATCAGTTCTATGGATGTTTAAATGCTCATACAGGTTTCTTAATCACTCTAAGCTCTTGCTGTATAAGAGAAAACAAGAGTCTCAAATTCAAACAACAACACTATAATTACTCAGGACACCCAAACCTGCAGATCCTATAATCTTCTTCATCAGTTTCTAGAATAAATCTACTACATGAACAGAATCTTAAGCTAATTCAAACAATGGCAACAGCAACAATAACAACAATATTATATACTTGATTCTCTAGCTGTTAATAACATATAAGAACTGATTTGACTAACAAAGAAATCAAATCAAAGATAACCAAAACCAAAGGATTAGTAATCCTACTTGCCACAGAATTTAATGACAGCAACAAAACCAATTCTTAATACGAACTATTCCAATCAAATAAACAATCATAATTCTAACATGAATTCAAAATCTAGTTTTACAAACTAAGAACATATAAACAAACCAATTGGTAAGAATGTAAAAAGAATCACACCTAACACCAAAGTCTCTCCCTAAGTATGAATAGCTGCTGAAAACCTATCTCAAAATGCAGAATGTTCTACCTATTTATAGGGTCTAAAGAGGGGATCAAACTTGGTGTCCAAGAGAAGAACACAAGAAGTAAAATTGGATTTGTTCAATCGAAATCTTACCCGTTTAGGTACTAGGCTAGACCCCTAGGGTACTAGCTCCTACTGCATAGCTTCAAGTTGTCATCAGCTGGTCTCCAAGCAACTGACACATCCTGCTTAAAGAGGTTGGCTACCATTGTTTAAGCTTTTCTAGGTCGGTTTCTGAGTTTCAAGGTGTTTGAGCAAGATTTCGGATGGGACTGATCATGGTTCTAGATTGAGAAGCATCTGATGGAGGAGAAAGTCGGTGAAGATGAAGGACAAACTTCTGAGTTTAAGTCGTGTTTTCTGTCTATCCTCCTGCGACAACGCTTTCTAAACAATGATTTAGTTTGGGCTCAGGTTTTGGGTTAATTGATATTGGGCCAAGTTTTGGTTTATGGGCTAAATAAAAATAGAAATAAAAAAAAACTAAAACAGTTTTTAACATGTATTAATATATATATAGATATATCTATACACAAAAGATTAAAACCCTCAATGCAGAAAATTAGTTAAAATTTCTGAGTCGTCACATGTGCACTATTAATTAGAACTACAAGTCCCAAATACAAAATAATCAAACAACTTATTTCAAAGTTTAGCAATGATCTTTGAGTCTGCATACCCCATGATATGAAAGTTATGTGCTTGAATAAATGAAATCCTCTCAAATCAAACGATAAAAAGGAAGAACGGACCCTTGCACATCAAAGGAACTTGACCCTTTCTTTTGTGTCAGGAGAAACCTGATTGTATTTGTAGGCTGTAACCATAGAAAAATTTCCATAGTCGCGCAAAGGAACAAAAGAACAGTGCAGCAAGTCGATCGGCATAGAAGCAAAATAGCAAGACAGCAAACGCAGTATAGCATTAGCAGCAGACGTAAAACCTATGTTTTTTTTTTTTTTTCAATGTACGTAGTTGATGGCAGTTTACCCAAGTTAACCATGGATTAGCATAAATTGATCCAAGAGTGATGTGTCGTTGCTTAGAACCCTTAGATTAGATAGAGAGTGTGGATTTTATGAACTTAGACTAACTTCACAGGCTTCTCACTTTAGAGGAGCCGGATCCATGCTTTTCTATGTATGTCTTTTAATTCTTTCCAGGAGTAAGACTTGGTCCACTCTGAAACAGTTGGCACACATTTGGCTGTGTCATTTAGCTCCTCATAGACGTTCTCACATCAAACACTGTAAATTCAACAAAGAAGCTAGAATGTCGACCGAGACAATAACCAGCCATTGTCACCAATGACAAGCGTGGAAGCGGTAAAGTTTCACAACCGGGGAAAACCAAAAGATCAGCTAGGGCAATATTCAGTTTAACCCGAGAAGGAAATCAAATGGTGTGGCAACAACAGTCACTTGAAGAAGGATTACATGAGACTAGCTAGCTCAAGAGGGACCTCCTACAATATTCTCAACATATTCATGGCATGTTTACTTATTTAGAATAGGCAATGAAATAAGAAAATCTACAATGGAAATGAGAAGTTTGGACTATATACTGTTTCATAATTCCACACTAAGTAAACAACTGACTTCAGTTTGTTCTTTACCTCTCATTACAAGTTTACAACAGCGAAAACAAATGAAGCCACACCAGGGTACCTGGAAATATTGGCCTAAACCCAAGAGCATATACATGGACCAGGTGTTGCTTTCAGCTAATTCTAGTTATCTAGAAAAGGAAATTTTTCAAATGGTGCCCCAAGTTAAGCTCATTCATCATTTTGACATCTCAATTTTGAAAACTATCACAATGGTACCTCAACATTTAAACTCAACCCAACATTAGATTCTTCCGTTATTAACATCGTTAAGTTAGAGTTAGTCCATGGGCAAAATTGTCTCTTTATGTTTTTCCTCCCCCAAACATTTTCCCTCCACAAACCTTTCCCTCTAGAATATATCATTTTTCCCAAAAATTAGAGACATATAGAAATTATAATACACCATTGGCCATTAATATTAATCAAAATACAACCACTATTACATAAGAGTTTACAAGATGAAGAACTTGAAGTCTCCAACTGCTTACAAAAATTCCCAGAGGAGCAATATAATATGCTACCAGTTGGTTGTACATGCCAATAAAAACTTCTGAAAATTAAAATACACTATTGGCCAGTAATATTGTCTCAAAATATAACCATTGTTACACTTCCAAGCTAAGCACTTGAACGCTGCAGCTGCTTGCAGAACTTCCCAAAAGAGCATGGATAGCGAAATCAAAGATCACACAAAAGTTGCTACCATAAACAGTTGGTTATACATGCCAATAGAGTAATTATATAGTCCTAATAAAATTATATATATGAACCTTCAAACAGTGGTAGGATCAGTAGGGGTTTCGACATTGTTGTCGACAGGAACTTCAATGTTCTCATTTGGAACTTCAACATTCACATCTGGCACTTGTTGCTGCACAACAATAGTGAAGTTAGGTTTTTATTTAATATAAGAATGTATAAACTGGCTAATAAATGTAGTCCAAAAGATGAATGGAACTTGGTTTCTTCTTTCACAACTCCTCCTGTTGTGGCCTTTCTTATGACATATCCCACATGTGATTGTTGTGTAGAAACTCTTGGGCAACTTTGTAGTCTCTGGAGCAGGTGGTTCTTTACCTATAACAAACATATGCAGTTTAATGTATGTACAAGTTATTTAAATTAATGGTAATAGTGGTTGTATTTTGATTAATATTAATGGCCAATGATGTATTATAATTTTTATATGTCTCTAATTTTTAGGAAAAATGATATATTTTAGAGGGAAAGGTTTGTAGAGGGAAAATGTTTGGGGAGGAAAAACATGAAGAAACAATTTTGCCCATGGACTAACTCTAACTTAACGGTGTTAATAACGGTAAGAACTAATGTTGGGTTGAGTTTAAATATTGAGGAATTGAGATATCAAAATGATAAATGGCCTTAACTTGGGACACCATTTGAAAAATTTCCTCTATCTAGAAACATGGAATTAAAATTAAATTTGAAGGGCAATGCTTATTCTTGATCTTCTACCGGAGAAGCCGGTGTAATTAACTGGATCCTGCAAAATAAGATAAAAGCAACAAATGCACTGAGTCAATGTGGTACATGGAACTAGATATTCTAACGAAGGTAACAAAGCCAGACAATTTAAAGCAGGCTCCCATTAAGGGTTTAGGGTTGATACCCCTCAGAGGACCTGGACATATGCTTCACCTCAGGTTCATAATGGGTAGAAGAGGCAGAACGAACACACAGAATGGGTTCAGGTTCCTAAACTATGGAGGAGGTTTAGGTTTAGAAATGTTGCTATATATTTTCGAACTATTTCAGTAACTTAGTATTCTTGATTGACTTATGGCGTGGGGGAGTGAATTACTCAAAGAGTTTTAAGTTTGTTTATTCTCGTCTATATGGAAGGAAAAATATCCATACCGGCCATACCCTATGCATCAGATCAACGAAACAACAGGAAGAATCTAATCCACACAATCGAGCAGTTCAAAAGAGTTGCAGCCATGCGCCGCCCATTTTTGGCCAAGTAATGGGCAGCCAAGTTAAGTGATCGATCGATGTGCTGAGATTGCTGACTTCGTTCGTTGGCCAAGTTAAACCTCGGTAGCCCCCTTTTTTTTTGTCAATTAGTTTAAGTAGTGGAAAGAAATTTACATAACCAATTCTAAGATGCAAAAATCATGTTGATATGCAAATGCTTGAAGTAGGTTGTGTTTGGCTTGACTGCTCCACCCTTTGCTTTCTCAGGATGATGATCAACAAAATCTATGAAAAATCAAATCACTACTTAATTTGACAAGGAGTATACAAGAGAGAATAGTTCACAAAACAACAAAGTGATAAATGAAAAGTTATACCACTAGATCAATTTAGGGACAATTGTCCATATAAAGGATATGCAAGATTCGTTACAAAAAGAAAAGGAGAAAAGAAAAAATATAGGGAAATTAGCTAGGTAAGGTCCATGAGTCTCATTTGCATTTATGGTAGACCTTTATTTATTCGAAAATAAGGCAAATTCGAATGTTTTAGTCACTTCTTTATTTGATATAAGTTTTACGATGAAATTCAAATGTCAAATAAAATTAACTATCCATTATAATTGAGGCAAACAAAATCAACTCAATGATTTTTAACATCGGATCCTCATTGATCCTCAAAATGTATTCCCAAGAAGCTAAAGATAAAAGCAAAATTTGGTCACAAGTTTCTCACTCAATATTGTCCGGAATGGAGCTTTGTGGAAAATTCAAGGAACCATAGGTGAGTTTTGTAAGTGTCTTAAAGGACAAAGCATCTCAAATTTCCAGTGAACTAGCTAGTAGTGGGTTGGAGATCACATGTGAGACACAGACTACGTACACTACTTGGTAAGTTGTAGCAGTGTGAGGTTCTCGATCGAGTTTGTATATGACTTAATAGGACGGGCATGGAATCATGGTGTTTTCTGGCGTGAACCAAAGGTAATGTCGACAAATATGTAGAGAGGAATTGCATAAAAAGAATACGAAGTTACATTAAGACATTAAAATAGTTGAGAACAAAGAGGAGGGTCCAGAAAGAAGGAAAGGGGAAGCAAAATATGTGTGGAGGGATGAAACCCAAGAGGCAAGGTTGTTGGACAAGCTTTCTTGGATGTCCCCAATTTGGTGAGGAGCCATATGGCCGGTGAATTCACAAGTTGACCGTTGAAACTCTTCAAGACTATGTTTGCTTGGTAGGGAATTGAAACTAGAAGAACCAGAAGATCAGAAGTAAAGCTACATATCTACTCTATATTATACATATATATGATCTTTAGAAGGCATTTCATTTCATTATGATGAGAATTACTTCTGCTAAGATATACAAGTAGTTTTATCAATCAAGCTCAAAGCTTTTTAAACTTTTGTATCCAGTTGGTTATTATAGTGGACTAAACACTCGGAGGATGAACTTAAAGAAATGATCAAAGAACGTGAGACATACACGAGAAATTTTTCAGTGCTACCGTAGTATCAAAGTTTGCAAAATCTAAATCAAAGTGTGCAAAATCTGAATTCCTCGTATCTATATTTACTCTCCAATCGATTATATTAGGGGGCACTAACTAATTAGCTATTGTTCTTTATGAAACTAGTGGTGGTTGAAGAGTTACTTACAAGTTAGGTAAAGTTATATAT
>NC_020497.1:7327703-7328757 GCF_000184155.1 Fragaria vesca subsp. vesca
CCACCGTACGGCACCGGCGAGCAGCGGCGAGGGCGCGCCTCCACCCTAGCGGACTCTAGCAGCTTCCCCGATCTCTTTTCATCTCCGACGACTCCGCTGAATTCCAGTTTTCCGGCTAGATCACCCAAAATTTTAAACAAAGTCAATCTGGCCGGAAAACTGGAATTCGGCGGACTCGCCGGGGATGGAAAGAGGTCGGGGAAGCTGCTGGAGTCCGCTGGGGTGGAGGTGACCCTCGCCGGCGCAGTATGGTGGCGAACGGAGGGAAATCCACACCGTAAGGCTGTGCGGACGTCCGTATCTGAAACGGACTATATATATATATTTATATATACAATGCTGATCAGGTGCGGACGTCCGCACCAAAGTTTTGGTGCGGATTTCCATTTTTGCACCACTTTCCGATCGAATTTCCTCAAACTTCCTTCTAGACATATCTAGATCATCTTGTGTAGATCATCTCTGCAAAATTTCAGCCAATTTGGCGATCGTTAAGGCCCTCAAACTCGAGTTTTTCTGGTATGAACACAACCGGACAGAATTCAGTCTGTCTATTTGTTTTTCGAGTTTGAAGGCCTTAACGATCACCAAATTGGCTGAAATTTTGCAGAGATGATCTACACAAGATGATCTAGATATGTCTAGAAGGAAGTTTGAGGAAATTCGATCGGGAAGTGGTGCAAAAATAGAAATCCGCACCAAAAATTTTGGTGCGGACGTCTGCACCTGATCAGCATTTTATATATAGACACACACACACAAATAGCTAGAAATAGCAACGTACTGCGTTGCAAATTTGCTATGAAATTAACCTACGTACTTGACTTTCATTTTTGTTTGGGAATAATCAAGTGGTACTACGCATGTAAGTGGCTTAACTTATCGACGCTGGATAATTATATTGAACAAGGAGGCCACCACGATGCCAAGCCAAACAAATGGTTGACTGTTACATCTTTTATCTTTCTGGATCTAGCTAGACAACCAAATGCATGCCCAAGTTTTCTGCTAGATCAATTGCGTTCCACTGCTTCATGATATATATATATATATA
>NC_020497.1:7328777-7351073 GCF_000184155.1 Fragaria vesca subsp. vesca
TATATATATATATATATATATATATATATATATATATAGGGGACTGTATATATATAGGTGAGGCTATATATTTCTTGACGTCCTAGTCGATCGAGTTGAGACTAATAGACAAATTATACAGCTCTTGTCCTCAATTAGGGTTTTCACATATCACATATGGCTAGGGTTTGGTAGATCTTAAATGAAAGGCTAGACTCATGAATATCGCTTAGCCTTTTCAATCAACTACGGTTGGTGTACGTAGGTTTGGCCGTACATACGTATAGTTTGCTACATGAAGGACAAGAATCGACGATTAATTTGGTAATGTGGCCGTGCATGTTAATTTTTGGCAGCCTAATCGAACTGATCGGTCCTCGATCACATAATGCTGGCATGGAAAAGCTAGCTAGTGTGCCAGGATTGCTAATTGATACAATACAAAATGTCAAATTAGTTGAAAATCAAGCTATTGGTAACATGAGTTCAAACCTCACTGAAATATGTATGGTGTGTGAGTTATTAATAAAACGTTAAAAAAAAAAAAAGACTATTTGGTAACGTTCTAAAGGAGAAATTAGCGTAAAACCCTATTATGCCTCATTTGTCTTACGGAGATCTAACATAACAGTGTGCCCCAAAATCATAAAGTATCTGAATAGGGGGGAAATAAAAGCTCAGAAACGTTCTATGTTCAGCGACCAAATGACTTTTAACCGAAGCAGTAACGAAGGAATTAGCTATATATACGAGTAGTAGTGATTCTTACGGTAAGCAAAACTCAGAGCCCTCTGTGTTGATGAAATAAAATAAAGTTGACTGGAAATAAAGGGCGAATTTGAAGACTAGCAAGTACTGAAAACGAATGAAGGTCATGGCAGGCTATTTCGGTCTTCAATATATAGAACCAAACGAGAAGATCGACAGAGATGACTACTAGCTTAGGTAGCAACAATTAAACTAAAATTAAAGAGAAATGGATTAATGTCATTAAAATTGAAATTTAAGATAATTCATCTTAATTAAGGGCCAGTGATTAACGCATAAGTAATTAACCTAAGCAAAGTAGGATATAAACATATTGTGTAAATGGACATTTTCCCTGTATATATTGATGATATGTCTGCAAAAGGAGCAAGAAATTAAGGGCAGCCCTACATGGCTACATCACTTCCATTACTGAGAGTTGATTTTCTGCTGCATGATCTTTTCTACCTTATTAGCGTGCTTAGAAAAAAAAATAAAAAATAAAAAATAAAAAAAAATAAAAAACCAAGTGTTTGGTCCTTTGGGATATATATATGTACTCGACCATGTTTTTAGTCTAGGTCAAGTAGCAGCAGCTTTGGAAATAGGCATATATATATAACTGGTTAACTAATCCAATCCAAAAGTATGGGCATCTGAAAGCGTTATCGTTATTGGTTTTGTTATTTCACCACTTATAATGTCAAAGTTGCGGTATGAAAGTTTGATTCCCAACCAAACTTATAGTCAAGACTCAATACTCTTGATTCCTGATTTCTCAAAGAGGCTCTAGATGTCCAAATCTAAGTGTTTCAGCAACTTTGGTTTATAACTTGATTAGAGATAGCACGGAATTATGCATGAAACAGGACAAGTGATCGATTGATCCCATCCAAAATCGATCAAAATCGAGTTTAACAGTTGTTATAACTTGTAAATTTTAATGTCTCAACCCACATAGCTAGGCAAGTTCAATGCTGAAGTTAATCACCACCAATATTCAAATCAAGCTGAGACTTGCTACAGAGCAGTGAAAAAAGTTCTTCTCGATGAAATAATTATGATGATGACGATGTTAGTGTGTAAAAACTTTAGGAGAAAAGAGTGGAAACAAAATAATCAAATTATTGACTCATTCTTTCTTTCTATTTTCAAGGTCATCTGCCGGCTAATGAACGTAGAAATGGGTTTAGTTTCATTCAAACTTCCATTGACTTGAATTGTGAGACTATGAATTTAAGTGGTTGTGGCACTCACTCTCACAAAACCTTACCCGGCTTTCACCCCTTTAGCTTGTACTTTAATCGTTATTTGTTGCCTCTCTATCTCATTTTCAATGGAACATGAACCGACCCACCGACTATATGGCCCTCTAAAATTTTCGACTATATATAAGCCAACCCAAATATTGCTATTATCCTTTGCAATGTGTTTGGTGATTAGGTAATCATTAGATTAAACTTTAACGTTTTTTATTTTAGTTTTTAACTAGTTTAGAGAGCGTATTTAGTTTTTTTTTTTAATATTTTCGGAGCTCCAGTATTTCTTGTAAGATATTTTACGTGATATATAAATATAGTTAAACTATTTAATCTTTATTTGAAGATTAATATAGCTAAAATAGAGATCATTGATGCAGCCGTATTTCTAAAGTGGCTAGCCAAAATAATATTTTAGCTAATTTGACTAAAATTTAACTGCAAAATAGCTAACATTGCTAAAAATGCTCTAAGTACCACGTATCATCCAAACCCCTGTTCAAAAAAAAATGTAATTGCTACTAAGTCCCTTTTTTGTGTGGTTTACTCTCTCTCTCTCAATTCCCGCCGGCGACGTCGTTGTAGTGATCAGCCGTCTCCTACATAAACTTAGATGACTCGTCGTCAACGATCGCCTTGCCGACGCACAACTTCGGTGTAAATAGAGATCGAGAGGGGCGTCTAGTGTAGATCGAGAGACCTGAGGTTCATCGATGGCAGCTAGAGGGTGAGGTGCTGAAGTTCATCGACAGTTGGAAGCTGAGGCCCTTATTCTAAAACAAGGGAGGGGAATAACAGAAAATTAAAGACCTATAATCTATGGGAACATTTTTTTTTTTTTTTTTGAACAGGTTATGGGAACATTGTTTATTGGCAATTATTCTGGAATAGCAAAGAGAAAATTAAAGCAGCTCCTTGTCTGAAGGGCTAGGGGGTGAAGCAAACTTAGTAGCTACGTACTCATTCTTGATAAATGACAACGTCTAGTTATTAACTGAAAGTGTGCATGAAGATTGTTTTTAATTAATTCAATTTTTCTTGTTTTTCTCTTTATGCTAGCTTTATAGCTCTACCATACTCGGTACTCCTGTTGATCATAGCTAACCTTATGCTTTTTGGTTTTTTTTTTTTTTGGAAGTAACTTATGCTTTTGGTTTTTCCCAAGAGAATAGTATAAATTTTGTTAGTGATCTGGTCAGCAACAAAACAGTTTATCAGTTGTGCCATATGATTTTTGCCAAATAAGTAATTTTTATTGGTTAATAAATAGAAAATTCATTATCAAGTAAAACTAGACCTTAAATTGTTCGTATAGACCACTCAATTGAGAACCAGAAAAGTGGATTTCACTATCCAATCCTACCAAAATGCTCTGTATATCCATACATTTATTAAGAAATTAAAAGAAAGGTGAAAACTGCCATTTTATGCCATCCCTAAATAGAATTTAAATGAATATGACTAAATGGTTTCAATTGCTTTGAGATCATGCCACACCAAAGCAACAGTAAATAATAGTAATACTCTCAGTAAAACAAGGATCTTGGCATCTTGGCATTTTGCCTTTTTCTCAGAAAAAATAAATCTTTTACAGTTTCCCACATATGGAAAACACAATGAAAACTATCACCCTAGAGGGATATCAATGGTGTCTCTCTCTTTTTGAAATCTCTACTGGTTTTTGTGCTGAGATCTGTGAAATGTAAGTGAAGCCTTGGAAAAAAAGTATCAGACAGATAGAGACAGAGACAGAGACAGAGACAGAGACAGAGACAGGGACATGGACAGAGTTTGTACAGTTGCAGATGAGGAATTAGCTTCCTCCTCTCATGAACTGTGGAATGTCAGTAGTAAGCAAGAGACTTGCTTTTTTCCTTTAAATAATAAACTTTCATGGGTTGCTCAACCTCTTTTGAGAATGAATTTTTCTCAATTAAAAAAATCCAAAATATTTAAAAAAATGGTAACAGTTGAGCTTCAACTGCTTGGAAACAGAGCAAGCACATAACCGGCCAGAATCAATGTGTAAGCTTGAACTTCTACAATGACAAAATGATGAACAGGAAAGGAACCCAGAAAATTTAAGTTATTTCAAGTTCCTGAATTGTGGGATGTTCTGAAGTACAGTTAGAAATTATGAAAGAAACAAAATGTTTATGATTGTATCAGAAAGACAAGTTCAATAGATCCCAGAAGTGTACCCAAAATTGCCAAAAAGAAAAAGATTTTACCTTTTTTCTGATTCAAAGCTATCTCATACGTGTAAAGAAAAATTCTTCAGTGGGAGCACAAAGACTTGAATTCATCGCCTAATTGGGTTCACAAATTCAGCATCAGAAACCGCAGAAAGCTCGATTTGGCTCATCTCATCATCATCAACAGGAGCAGGAAGATTAAGATCTATCATATTGTCACCAAGCTTTGCCAAGCTTTTCATAGATGGAGTGTGATGGTGAGTGTAGTTAATGGCTGCAGAACCAGTCACATGTGATCTCTTGTGTCCACCAAGCGCTTGCCCAGATGAGAAGACTCTGAAACAAACAGGGCATTCATGCGTTTTTACGAAAGAAGAACTTCCTGCATTGTGGTTAATTTCTGGGTCGGGTTCGGGCTTGTAAACAATGCGATTCGGGTTTGGATTGGCAGCGGAAGCGGCTTTAATCTTCTTGTGACTTGCTCTGTGTCCCCCAAGAGCTTGGTAGGATTTGAAGACTTTGTTGCAAGTTTCGCACTTGTACTTTCCCCTACTACTTTTTGTTCTTTGAAACTTGATCAGTTGCTCCTCGGATTCGTCACTTTCGTCCAAAGATCTATATTCAACTTCAACATCCTCGTCTTGATAATCTTGTTCCTCTTGTTGCTGTTTGTCTTGTTTTTTCCATTTGTCCCTGGATAACATCATGAGACAAAATGCTACATCTTCCTCTGTTGTGGCATCAGAAATTGAACTCACCGGTTCGGGCTCTACATTATTATTAGCATAAGAATCTATCTTGTTTTTCAGCTTAATTTTGTTGAATGCTTCTTGGTGATGTTGATTAAGCTTTGGATGATGATGGTGGTATTGATTATGAAGTTGTTGATGATCGTGATGTTGAAGATGATCAAACATGGCTGATTTCCGAGTCCGCTTGGATCGTCTCCGAGTTGGGTTCTTGGACGACTCGGTCTCACTCTCTCTGTCCTGAAGAACAACAGACCCAGACTCAACAGCAAAAGAAAACTCAGGATCTACTAACCGAATGCTCCTCTTCGGATTCTCTCTAAGCCCGTAATACAAACCTTCCTCATCTTCCTCTTCCTCTTCTCCATGCCCTTCTTCATCATCAGAAGAAGAAGAAGCTGAAACTGAGTCTATTTCATCAATGAGCATTTGATCATGTACTGGCGCATCTTCCTCCTCCCCTTGTGGATTCTGATGAATCGGAAGGTTCATCATGTGAGACCTCATGTGACCCCCTAAAGCTCTGCCATTAGAAAAGCTCCTCATGCAAAGCTTACACTTGTGCCTCTCCATGAAACCCAAATCCCAACACACAAAAAACTGAACACAGCAAAAACAGAGAGAGATAGAGAGAGCTTAGCTATACCTTTCTGTGAAGAGAGCTCACAAGCTCTTCTTCCTTGTTTCTTTCTTTCTTTCCTTTCAGAGATAGTGGAAAACTAAAAATGAGTAGGTGACAAGCATTCCTCTACCAAGAGAGAGATATATACAAACCTCCATTTTTTCTTTTACCTTAATTCAGAAAAACCCCCCTTTTTTTTTCTGTTTTCTTTAATTTTGGATTTGTCCTCGTAAAAACGGCAAAATTAAATTGAAGAAAAATTAAATTTTAATTCAAAGCGTATGCATGAAGGTTGAAAACTTGACATGTAACATGCGAAGCTTGCCCGTTTCTGTATTTATTCCTTCCTTCGCTCTCTCCCTCCTCTACTTTCACCACTCATTTTCCTTCTCCCCAGAATGCCCTCCACTGCTGAACCCGAACGCATTAACTTCCCAAGGGCAGTTTCGACATTCAGAGTACAATGTACCAGAATAAACCGGTGGCTTCCTTGTCTAAGTCAAGGAAACTGCTGGGTTTGTTGTAAGTTGTAACGACGAAGATGAAATAAAAAAAACCATAGTGTTCCCACTTTGTTTTTAATCTCACCCGCGGGTTGCCCACATAAAGTGTTACGCCCACGTGGTGCGGTTTTATCTATTCTTCTATCCCATGCAGCCCTATTGCCGGTACGATTACCGGAAAGGCTTAAACTGAATCAAAATTATTTAATTACGAGATTTTGATTGCCTTATTTTGGTGCCGGAGATTTTAAGGCACAGTTGTCAGTGTTGGTAGCTCTAGAATGCTGGCTGCTTTTTTTTTAATTTTGTTTTTTTATACTATTTCCACTCTTAAGAATTAAATTTTGGGTCTTTGAGGGTGTTAATTGGCATTAGCTGTGTCCTTTAATTTTGGATCTTTTGGTTGAAATGTCTGATGAGAATGAAGGGTGGGAAATTGGGCAGGAAACTAACTTGCCCCTTTGAGAAGCAGTTTTCTATGGAGAGTAAGTAAATGCCGTTTAGTTAGGGGCTCTGTATGGACTTAGTCCCCCATCCCCTTCCTATGTTGAGCAAGGAATATGCTCATAAAGATTTAGAAGAACTGAGAAGAATGGAAGCAACTATGCAATTCACCTTGTTGGTTTGGGAGTTATCTTTCCTTGTCATCTTAAATATTCATCGTATTTATTTAACCATTCATCGTATTCCTTACTTAACCATTCATTGTATTCTTAAGAGCAATCGAAGACGAAAATATAACATAACCATCACAGAAACGAGACTGTATCTGTAACTCTATAAAAATGTGGTGAATATTGCACTTGCTAGCTAAGATTTGTTCGATATAGTGTAGATTGATATGAGTTTGAATGGAGAATGGTCCAGATAAGTTAGCGTTTTGTTTTAAGACCTTTGACTCATGAAGATATTTTGAGAAATTTTCTTTTATCAATCCATACTTAGGAGAGTAAATACCCTTAACATATATGGAAGAATTACAAGTCACTATTATAACGGTTGTTTATGTTAACCATTAAAATTGATCATTTACTTACTCATAAATACATAATTTACATTATTATGATCAAAATCATTCATTTTTGAAAAATTCAATTCAAAACTATCTCTTTAAATATAAATTAAATTGCCTAGTACCATTTGGTCTAGCGACATAATCTCTCCTTAGTAAATGAGAGGTTGTGAGTTCGACTCACGAAATTGTAATATTGTTTACCTGATAAAAAAAATATAAATTAAATTAAATTTCTCGTAGACATCTACAAGTGCAAATAAATGAGCAAATCATAATGACTGTTAAGTAAAATGGTAAACAGAAGAATTTAGAGAAAATTACATAATGGTACATGACCAAATTTAAAAACACAAAAACCCTACTTTCAATATTTTCTGTACAAATTAGGACATAAGCCCAGACCCAAACTAATAGTACTAGATCTGATCTAGACTTTCATAGGCAAAATGACTAAAATACTTCTTTTTCAAATAAATTTATGTAAAATGACACGGTAGTAGCACGTCTCATGTCGACACGGCAGTAGCACGTCTCATGTCGACACGGCAGTAACACGTCTCTCGTCGACACGGCAGTAGCACGTCTCCCATCGACACGGCAGTAGCACGTCTCCGGTCGACACCACAGTAGCACGTCTCTCGTCGACACGGTAATAGCACCTTCCTACACGGCAGTAGCATGTCTCTAGTCAACACGGCAGTAGCACGTCTCATGTCGACACGACAGTAGCACGTCTCCGGTCGACACGACAGTGGCACGTCTCCAGTCGACACGGCAGTGGCACGTCTCATGTCGACACGGCAGTGGCACGTCTCATGTCGACACAACAGTAGCACGTTTCTCGTCGACCGGAGACGTCGACACGACACTAGCACATCTCCGGTGGACACAGCAGTATCACGTCTCATGTCGACACGGCAGTAGCATGTCTCTCGTCGACACGGCAGTAGTACGTCCATAGTAGCAGTAGAATATGTAGTAAAAGGTAGTTTGGTAAAATATGTAGTGACAGATGACATGTGGACATTAGTTTGTCCTAGTTTGTTAATTTTTGTCCTTAAATGTATACGATAATATGTAAAGAATGTATTTGTAAACTGAAATTTGGTCAGTAACTAATATGTAGTTTACTAAAAAATTTAACAAATGAGACTCTAGAGAAATTAAACCATATTGTTGTCGAGAGCGCCTCCTCTCCAAAACTCTAGAGGGAGCGAATATAGTGAGGTTTAAGAGCCTGTTCGGCAGCGCCTCGTTGCCTGTGACGGCCTCGACCTAGCCGACGCTCCTTAGGCATGGTTGGACAGGTTTGTGTGACGAGCTTTTGTCTCAGAGGATGAGATAGGGTGGGTTTTATCTCCCTCTTTTTGGTTGGAGACTGTGTCGAGCCGGGGAAGTGAGCGGCGAAGATTGGCAGACGCATAGGGTAGAGGGCAGAGCGGTGTTTGGCGAATCTTGGAGTCAGGCTGATTAGGTCCAATCGGACGTTGCTTGCAGGGTCAAAGTCGTGCCTGGATCTTGGTTCTAAATCTGGTAATCCTAGCGCGTGGAGGTGGGCGGTGGCGGTTGGCGTTTGTTTTCGTCAATTAATTGGCGACGTCAGGCGCTGGTCCGATACCAACGAAGGCGAGGGAAGGGCGATGGTGAGGCAAAGGCTTGGGCCAGGTGAGGTGGGTTCGGCCCATCTGTTCACTCCTTCCTTTGGGCTTTGTCTTGTATTTGGGTAGAATATTGGGCTGGGTTTCCTTTTTAGGCCCTGACTTTGTTTTCTACTTTATTTTTATTGTTTTTCATAGTTTAGACTGGGCCGCTTATGGGTTCATAGCATTTTCCTAGTTATTGGCTTCGGTCTTTAATTAGGTTTTTTTGGATGCTCTGGGGTTGCTCCTTTTGTGTATGGCGGTCCCAGATTTAGTCAATAATGATAGGTTGAGGACTTGTCCCTTTCTCTTTGTGTCTCAGTGGTTGGTTACTCCTTGTGTCTCAGTGGTTGGTTATTTGTCCCATTTGTTACCACAGAAGATTGATCATAACGCTTCATCCTCAGCTAGCATAGAAATTGCTTAGTGTCTTCTAGGTAGGTCTACTAGGTAGTTTTGCATGATAGCCCCCGCGGGCAGATCATGTTCATATTGTTGTACTTACTTTCAAGTTGTGATCAATAAAAATTAACATCTTTCAATCAAAAATAATAATAATAATAACAAATGAGACTCCTATTGTATTAGTGATTTAGTGTGGTGCCTGATAGGAGCATAAAATGCAATGATTTTATAGTTTAACCTTTGCATTTAACTTAGCTATTTTCCTTTTAAAAGATCGTTTTAACTTTGTTATTTTCTTAGGTACTTTGTGGAGCAAGATAATGCAAATATGTGCTCAAGTGATGCAAGCAAGGCTTCCAATACGAAGTAGAGATGTCAAAGATGGAGTTTGATCATTCACATGGTCAAAAATATCAAGGAAAGGCGATGGAACCACTTCACCAAAACAGAAGCTGCAAACACAAAAAGCTGAAAAATGGTTTCTGCTTATTTTCTCCGGTTTTAAGGCTTATTTCCATGCGGTTCCGAGAATGTTTTCACCAAAATGACTGCCCAAATTTGTAGAGGAGCATTTGTAGATCAATTTGGACTCAAGAATCATCCAAATCGGTGATGTCATTTGGGAGTTAAGAAGCGTTGAAGTTGGACAGAAAATCAGCAGTTCCGGAAAAGCTGTGCAGCAGTTAAGTTCGAGGCAGTGTTTGGGTTGGATTTTGAGAAGCTTTCTTGGGGATTTTTGCACGATTTTGAAGAGTGACATCAGTACTATAATTTTCCCAAAAGCCAAGCCCAAATTATATGTGGAAGACATTAAGAGATAGCCCAAACATTGATTCTAGTCAAAGAAGGAAACATAGTCTGGAAAGGAAGCCTGGAAAACCTTAATACCAGAATGACTCTAAGCTGTCATACTGAAGAGAGCCTTCACGTTGCTGCATCGCACAAGAATCCATCAAGGGGAAGTCGCCAAGATCATCGTCATTCCTTCCATTCACAGTTTTTTTTTCTTTCTTTTGTAATCTTTAACTTTCGAATTTATTTTCTCTATGTGATTTCTAAAACGATGTGTGGTTAGTTTATCTTAGTTAAGGGTGGAGGTTTGAAGCCCCGAATTATACAATAAACTTTGTTTTACAACCTTGATTTCGTAATTGCTTAAATATGGATTGTCTGTTTGATTTTGGTTTATAGATAACTCTTGCTTGTTTATGTTTATGGATGCATACATAGAACATTATGAACTTGTGAGTGGGGCTAGAATTAGGTTGTTTAATCTCCTAAATGGTTAATACGGCTTAATTCAAAGTAGTAAAACTTATAGGACAATAGGTGAAACCAAATAGAGAGACTTGCATGCTAAGTAGGCGTTTCACACTAGTTTTGCATACTTGTTTAATCACTTCCATTGATCTTAATGCTTAGATTAATTTGTTGATAGGATAGCGTCTATACCTTGATTGGTTATTCTAAAGGCTTGGTAATGGTGCGTTCATCTTGCTTAAGTAGTTAAGGGAAGTAGTAAGAATTTACGCAGTGCGTTCACGGTTTATTCTTGATTGAACCTTTTCATAACTTGGTAATTGGAATCTTGGTTGTGTGGATTTTGTTTTGAAGCATATTCGGTGGTGAATTTCGTAAATCCCTAACCTCTTCTCTATCATATTTCTCAAACTACAAATCAAAACTGTTTTCTTATTCTTCTGTCTTCTGCATTTCGTGATTTATTTAGTATAGTAAACAAACTCCAAATCTCCTCAAATTTTGTGTGCGTGTTCTTCTGTGTGTCTAGTTTAGTTTTATAAATTTTCATAATTTTCTGAGTAGTGTAGGTTAGGTAGTTAATTATATTTTAGTCTGCTGTTCGTTAGGAACAGTAGACACTTTTTGTGACATTATTTGTGTTGTGCAAAATTAAATACCCTCAATCTCTGACAATGACCGATCCTTACTTCTTTATACTACAATTGACAATTTTTTACAGGGTTAAATTGTGAGGCTATTTTAGCCGTATCAGTGCCCTTGCTTGTTAGGTTTGTTTTCTCTAATTCAGGTCATATAGTTTTGGCCTTCTTGGGGGAGCACGGTCCAAACTTAGTTGGCATTATTGTATGAACAGTGAACCTTCATTTCTGTGATCAATGCATATTTAAGGGAGCTAGGATACAAGTAATTTTTTCTAATAATAATGGATATGATCAGTTTTTGGTTGCGACGGTGAGGCTGATACAATTTTCTGCTAAATTTACACTTTGTTAAGGCTATTGTTAAGCCCATTAGGCTTACTGTTTGCTTTGTTGGTTGCGATTTACTTATTCTGAGTCTTTATTTGTACTCCAGGTTGTTGTAATTTGATGCTCGTTGGATAAAAGTAAGGTTATATAAAAGATGGTAGGATGCTAGGGGCCAGTCGGGCGAAAGGTTGAGGATAACACCTAGAGGACTAGTCATTTTTTAGAGGTTTTACCACTAACTACACATTATGACACTAACTCCAGTAACAGGATACGGCCCGTCTTGGCTTGTGTGGTCACTTACAATAAAAGGCTAGTCGGCCCATACAAAACCAAATGATAGAAATCAGTCAAATCACGGGCTCAATTTCCTTTCGTCTCTCTCCCTCTCAGATTCCTCCCGTCTTTCTCTCAATTTCATTTCTTTCAAACTCTAGCCTCCGATTGACAACACGGTAACAAAGCAAGGAAGCCCAGCGGCTGAGCAATTCGACAAAGCAAGGAGGCGCGGTGTCGAAGAAAATCGACGAAGCAAGCCGTCAATGCGCCAAAGATCGAGTCCCGAAGAACCAAAGTAAGGTGGTATGAGATTTATTTGAGATTTAAGGCGGCACAATTGTATTTTGAGATTGGAAATTTGTTTCTAAAGGTCTGTATTTGAGATTTATGTGTTTGTTATTTGAGATGGATTTTGATTTTAATCGTGTATATGTAAATTTTTTTAGTGTATCTAAGCTTAGCTTGTACATGCATGACTTGGAAATGAAAAACCAATTAGCTAGGCATAATGTTTGTGCTTAGCCTAACATCAATTCTATTAGCTCTTGGCCGCTATGATGAAGGTGACACAAACTTAGAATATGATGGTCGTATTCGCTCTCTACCTAATTATGCCAAAAAAATCAAAGGATAATTAAACATTGTCAAACTAGTTTCGTTGGATCCTACGTGCAACCGGTTATGGATCTTACTATATATTGTGCAACACAGTGTTTGAAATCCAAATGAAAAATAAACATATTTGATAAGGTGAAATAAATTGTGTTACATTCTATGATTTTTTCACATATGTTATGTACAATAAGGCCGCCGCTACCGACGCAACAAAGTCACTAGCGCCACCCCGACCTGTAAGAAACCCACGAAAACCTCCACCACCATTTGTTGTACACTTCGTTCCAATCCCCGATCAAACATCTATGGGTTGCCAGCGAGATCCCTAAAGGATTCGACTATTATCCCACTGACCAAATCGGTTCTCACCTAAGAAGCCTGCAACAAGAGCGGATCAACTTCGTGAGACCTTTACTCACACCGACGTTGCGATCGACATAGATCAAGGAACCGAGGATCCTTTTAGTCCCATCCAACCACCAAAAGCCTACGCTCCTACACTATGATCCCGTTCGGCCACACTCGACAAAAGCTAGCTAAGCCAGAGGCCTACGCCACCACTGCCGTGCAGCTGGACGAGAAGAGGTGAGGTTTTGGTAAAGCTTTCTAGAGCACGTGAGGCGCATTCTAGGGTTAGGAGCTTTTTGTAAGGATAACTAGGAGTTAACCTCTTTTAATTTATTTGACAGATTTCACCATATTAGAGTTCATCTTGTCCCACTAAGCAAATATATATACACAGTCCGTCTCTGCTGCGGACTTCCGTACGGGTTTTTCGTACGGATTTCCGCCGTTTCTCTACCATTCCAGCGCCTGCGACGCCGTTTCTTCTTCCCGGCTTGATCTCAGACCTCCCCCAACGGTGTTAGAATGAAGAAGAAGAAGGCCGGAGAGATCGCGATCGGAGGTCTGTGCAGCAATCTCACTCAGAACTTCACGACCGATCATGGTGGACCTCCGATCGCGATCTCTCCGGCCTTCTTCTTCATTCCAACACCGTCGGGGGAGGTCTGGGATCACGCCGAGGAGAAGAAACGGCGTCGCCGGCGCTGAAATGGTGGAGAAAGGGCGGAAATCCAGTACGGACATCCGCAACAGAGACGGACTGTATATATACAAACATATTAACACATGGTCTAACAACCAATTTATTTTTAGATCTCATGCCTTAATCATTTTCATGAATGATTCGTAATCCGGCACTCAAGTTACTAGATTTCATTGCTTGATCTGCAAGAATATAAAGTTGTGAATAACTTGATTGAGTTAATGATAATGTCCATTTTAATCTTACATGAACTCATATAAATCAATGCAATATCATGAATTTCTGATGTGAGCTTGTAAATAGTGGTTAGTATGTTTAACGTTATCGTGGATGGGTTTCTTACAAATTAAAGTGTGTCAAGAGAGTAAAATATCGAGGACAGTAGTTGTTAGCAAAACTTTGCTAAAAAGCAGTCGGGGTAAAGTGGGAGAATCTTATATGCACGGCGTGTAAATATACACGACACAAAGTGGATGGTAAGGATCTATGATTTTATTAGACATACATGGGTCCTAATATATGAATGGTTAACATTGCAGAGTTTATTTGCACATCAAATGGATTTCTAGAGTAAAGCATAAGTGGAGCTGACTTTTCTTTTAATTTTCTGGACAAGCAAATGCATTTTACTGATTGATTAGTAGTGTGTGCTTAGTGATCCGCTTATGTTATTCGTATGTACATATGCTAATTGATCATGTAACATAGACATATATGTTATATATAATGTGATTTGTAAGTTTACATCTTTACATAAATATAGAATAATATCAAGTTAGTGTGTCCATTGCAAAGAAATTAATGTACACATTATATGCATGCATGTATGATACTTGATCAAAATCTGAAGCCTTTTCGATCACAGTATGTCTCAAGTGTGACAGATTAAGATGTTTAATTCTGGCACTAAAACAACATCTGTTAAATGACTTTGAATAAGCACGTTAAGAATAGCGACTACTTGTTCACAAATTTTAGTTATACTTGTGAATTTCCTAATCAAAATCAGCTACGGTAAATCACCCAGATTCGGGTTCATAAGCAGTGATGATTTCCCTAGGAAGACTCGCTTTCGCTACGGCTTTGGTGGGTTCCCTCAACCAATTAAGCTACTGCATATGAATCACCGACTCATTCTTCAACAGGCACGCGACTAGAGCCCAAGGCGCACTCCTCCCACTGGTTTTCAAGGAAAAAGATATCAAATATGTGAAGTTTCTTTATGTATATATTATATGGATGAATCATCCATTCCCGAACGTAACATACAACGCTCAGTTATAGACTATGTTTCATACGCAAAAAAGAAGAGACTAGTAGAAGGGCATGTTTATTAACTTGGAATGAAATGAAGAGTAGTGTAATTGATTCCGGAATGGGTGAATTCCGGTGTTACTAACATGTCAATGTATTAGTATAGATGTGGGTCCCACTTGCTTATCAGGAATATCAGGAATCAATTCTTGACGAAACCCCTTATTCGATACCCAAGGGGGGAGATGGGTATCAGAATCAAGGTAATGGAATCAAATTTTTCTCCGCAAAATATCCTCACATAATTATAATATTTCTAAATTACCCTTCCCTAAAAATATATATTTGTCCTAGGATAATCTGTATATTTCTAGATATTCTTTATGTGTGTCTTGGCCTTATGCTAATATGATATATAGTTTGACTAGATTTATGTATTTATATCCTTACCATATTGGTATTGTGTAATTCCCTATATAAAGGGCTCCTATCAATAAATAAGATAATGATTCTCTTGTTATCTCTATTTCTCTACACTTTATACTTCATCACGTTATCATGCACTTTGTTCTAACCCTAGAGCCAATAGCCTATCATTTGTTTTCCAAACCCTAAAAACAATTTTTTCTCAAATCAAAAGTTCTCGGCCCTGCCTCGGTCCTGACGCTGTCACTACTCCTGACCGCCGTTTCGCGGCCGTCAGCTAGGCCTTCTTTTCTGGTTTCGTCGATCGAACTTTGGATCAAGAAATCTGAGTTTTTTGAAGAAATTTTACAGTATGTTTTAAACCCTAAACTCTTCAAAGTTCAATAAACTCAGGGGAGATAAAGTGTTTTCTCCCCTTCTCCCCTTCTCCATCTTCATTCTATGCTTGGGATTTTGTGTGTGCAGGTACCAAAAATCCCGGAATTTTATTCGCAGGTCAAGAGTGTGTTTGATCACTCATGTTTCCTTGTCCGGGTTGTGTATGATCAACCCCGACCTATCACCGGATTCTGTTTGATCAATCCGAGACATTTTTTCGAATTGTGTTTGATCAATTCGCGGTTTTTCCGGATTGTGTGTGATCAATCCGAATGACAAACCATTAAAAAACATCATTTGTGATCTCTATCGAATCTCATAACAGCTTGGTTTTATATGCAAGAGCAATGTAACATTCTGCTCATTTGAGTTTTGACATACTTGATGCCTTATGCCTAAGGCGGATCTTCCTTTGGTATCTGTGAAAGCTTTCATTGGAAAGGATTAAACCCCATGTTTTGACCCCCAGGCTAACAAACTGAGATGTCGAGATTTCATATCTCATGCGCTCAAAGTCTTTGACGCGCCACATCGACAAAAGCCTTCAATGGCAATATGTGGAAAAAGTAATGACCACAAGTAATGACCACAAAGTACTGTGGAAATGTTTATATAACTCTACTTGTTGAGTTATTAGTCAAGTGGATTGCTTACCACCTTAATTGACTACATATTGTCGATGATCTTTTGTGGCATTATGATCCATAATCTTTAGTGGATTCGATCATCATCAAGTTCTCTAGGGCCTCCAAGTTTGGAATCACCAACGAGACTTGAATTTGATCATATAATTGCAAACGGGAATTGCATATACGCTAATAAGATAAACGTATTGGCCTACGTACATGGATTTGTCCCCTAGTGTTGGGAAAACAATATAGGTCACGGCAACAGCAGAAAAGGCCGTGCCGATGTCTAGAAAAGAGGGGGAGGTGTCGCCGGCCCTAATAGCGACACTCTCGATTTAGACACCAATCTTTCAAAACTACTCATGTCATCTCATAACAATGCAACCGTTGTGGATCTCCGGATCACTGGTTCAAGATTGTCAAGTTCGTCCTCAAATCATGAATGCATACAAAAAGGTACAGAAAATCAATATGAGGACAATAACATCATCCTTATGATCGCGGATTTCAAAGATTCGGATCCTGCTCTAGCTACCCCTGATTTTGATGTCATCTGCTAAACATTGATTTTCTTTCCAAGCTATATGTAATAAGATGTCGTATTGATGTCCTCATATTATTCGAGACCTCGATGTACGTACTCACATTAGCAATAATGAATGCCTTGAAATTTTTTTTCGAAGTTATGAAACTATTCTCCTCTTATGTTTCGTATTGATTTACAAAAAAGATGTACATTCGTACATCGTCCTTAGAAACATGACATATTATGCCCATTTTGGTCCCTTCCTTTGAAGATGACTCAAGGCACCGCATCCTCATGGAGGATCACCCACATGTTTCTAGTTAAGTCTTCTATCCTATAACGGATTTTCCATCATCAATTGTTCAACTAGGCTCATCCAAGCTCAGTGTGATGTCTTAGAATTGTCTGAAATTAAGGAGATAATGGTTTCAAGTGTGTCTCGCACTACCGACCCTCCACAAACATGCCTGGTCATACTGACTTGGAGTTACCGAAAGCTTTTAGTTTTGGATCCCCCTACGCTATTAAGCCAATTGCCGTCTTGCAAAAGATGTTGAAGAATTATCAAAACCGGAAAATTATCATCATGACATGATTGAATCCTCTAGGCCCTCTGAGTTAGGTTATGTTCATGTCAGGGAGCTTTTACTAACTAGTTATAGAGTTTACGACCTTAGAACAACCAAAATGACTTGGTTTTTCTCTTACACACGTCACTTTTGGCTAAGGCAAAAGCCTACATGCCATCCCCAAGCTTCAAAGCTTTGCCAATGTCAAATATGCGAAAAACAGCAATCTGTCCCTTCTGAACAGTCAACTTCGTTTGAGCTTTGTGAACAGCTCTGGATGAACCAGACAATGAGTTTTATATCATTGAAAAGCTCTACGAGTCTAGTTTTCAGAAATTTTCGCGGTTCATCCATATCTATTTTAACGAAGAAGTTATGGCTGTTCAAAGGTCATTCTGCGCGGAAATTTTTATGCACTTTCGGGATTGCAGCTTTTTGTAGCTTCTTTCAATCCTTCTAAATGGTTCAAGTGGACTATTTACTCTCCTAGCTACTCCATTTTATAGATCTGTCTTATAGAGACATTCAGTGCCTCACAGATAGTGGAACTATCCACAACATTCTAAGGAACCGGCAACTATCTCTAGATTTTATGCCTTGTAAATCTTCTGTGACTACAATGATTGAATCATACCGGTCATTCAGGGACGCGGTTTAGTTTGAATCTTGATGCCTCATGACACCATGATCAATGTCACAAATGTCCTCTATGCATTGAGAGGCAACCGAACCATGTTGAGCTTTAAAGACATTCCTGCTAATAGTTTTCATTTGAAAACACATTGTGAGAATGAACAAGAGTTCTTTTGTGTACACCTTCTCATGAATGCGGACTGAAATGCATCATAAAGAAGTTTATGAGTCAATCTAGTGAACTGTATGTCACTATGATTCGAATATCGAATCACATGTTATCGCCAAACATGATATTTGGGACATCGACTCATATAGGCTTTGGTTTGACCAAATCGGTCATCTTGGAAGAGATATAATGGTCCAAATTTTGAGAAATTCTCATGAACATCCATTCTTCTGCTCAAAACGAAGACATTCGGGATCTAGCATCGCCATGAAGCATGGTGGTGACCTGGTGGAACACGGCTCCAACTCTCCGAAGGCCGTCTGGTCAATTTCTCAAGCAATTGAGGTGCACCGGCCTTCCCTCGATGTTTCATTGGCCCCCTGCAATGCTCATTGCTTGTTTTGAAAGCCTATTCTTTAGCTAAATTAGGAGTGAGACCCTCCTACGCTAAATGACACAAAAAGTGAACATTCAATTCTTACATCAAATTATGTAGATAGATACAACTAACTTGCGGACACCTTTTTATGTTTTATGGTGTTGGTTGAAGTGTTAACAAACTGGTTACGTGTTACACTATTATCTACTGTTTATGTTGCTTATACTTCTACAGGCTCACTACCCATTCTTTAAAGAAGCTTATCGGGATATAAGTTGAAGTGTCATGTACCCCATGTTCACACGCAATACGGTCTCACCGAGGCTACGATCAAGCAACTTTAGCTTGTCACTCCAACATTATTGATGCGCACCAAAATCTTTCTAGCTATTGTGTCTTGCGGCTATGCAATATTTGCATGCAGCTTTACTATTCATCTACGACCCACCATCATTGAATATTGTTGTACTACAGCTCGTGACTGTGTACCAGGATTAACACGAAATTACAATCCTTGTGCTCAAACAAGATTGAAACGGATCTCCAATCTTTGAGCTCGGCTAGATGTTATTTCTAGGTGCCAAATCGCAATGCCACTGCGCACAATGATGGGTCATTTGAGATGAATAAGTTTATGTTGGATATGAACCTCCACCTATAATCCGCCTATATAGAAACCTTATCAGGTGATCTCTTTCACCGTTATATTGTTGATTGTCACTTTAATGAGACAATATTCCTACCGTTAAGAGGAGATAAGAACACAAGTGTTCAAGTGGAACGACGTAAATTATCGTGGTTTGTCCCCACTAAGTCTCATCTTGATCCCAAATGCTTAAAGTGTTAAAGTGACGAGATCAAATGTTGCAAATATGTTTGCAAGGATTGATGTCCTACAAAAGGACATGGCGCGACCAAAAGGTGTTGGTCTTGACGCCATCACCATAGATGGTGATATAGTGACGCTATATAGTGGCAAAAGTGGTGTCATAAGGCCGTGTGTCTCCCCAAAAGGAGGGAGGCCCTTAGGTTTGATACTTTCTCGCACTAGGAAGAAAGCGAGCCTGGCACAACCTGATCCATTGATCAGTGATACTCAAATCCGTCTCATAAAGTCTGAATTGTGATTATCGTTGGGGGACGCTTCAATGTCAAATCCAATTCATATAGAGATCTCTAAAAGTATTACACTAGTATACATGAGGACGTGGGATAATGAGTCTACTATCGAACCATCCTTCGTTGATGGATATCAACTTAGTCAATTGGCCAAAAGGAAAGATGGGATCCAGCATTAACAAAGAGATAGGTCATTGGGCAGGTGATGCCGACACCGCAAGTGTAAACCCTATCAACTATGCCTTTGTTAGATAGCGTAGTGAGAACAAGAGTTTAGAATGACCTTATGGCGCAAGGTCTCTCACTAACACGTATTGTGATCGACTACGATGAGATATGCTCTCGTAATATATGTCATTGAACTCCACTACTTTATCAGTTTGATAGATTCCGAATAATTGAACATGCAGCCTACGCTACCAGGACAAGCACTTTAGCCGACGAAAAATTTTCGTCGGCCTGTCAACTTAATTCGTCGGCTAAGATTTCGTCGGGAAAAGGTCGTCTGTGGTGATTTTAGCCGACGACACATGTAGAAGTCGTCGGCTATAGACCAGAGTTTAGCCGACGAAAAAAATGTCGCCGGTTATCTTCCCAGACTTTAGCCGACGAAATATTTAAGGTATTCGTCGGCTATAGTCCTAGAGTTTAGCCGACAAAAGACATGTCGTCGGTTTTTTCTCTGACTTTAGCCGACGAACAATTTAAAATATTCGTCGGCTAAAGTTTGTAATAAAAAAATAAAAAATAACTAAAGCTGACGAAATATAGTCTATTTCGTCGGCTTTATAGGGATTTAGCCCGACGAATTAAAGCGTATTTCGTCGGCTAAAAACTTTTTTTTAAAAAAAAAAAAAAAAAAACTGCCGACGAATTAAGGCGTTTTTCATCGACTATAAGTCCATTCCAGTAAAAAAAAAACCCCGAAATTTCTGAATTACTATTCCAAGCAAGCTGCAAAATACACCAAAACAATTCCATATAATCAACAACAAGCACATAAAACTATATAATTTATCAACTACACAAAATCTAAATCGTCTAAATTAATATCCGCTTCTGCGGAGGTTGCGGCGGCTGGGGTAGCGGTATAGCCGTAGGCATGGGCGGAGCCGAAAGTCCCTGAAGCTGGGCAGCTGTAAAGTCCTGCATGTACTAGAACATCTGCTGCTGCTGGGCCTGCTGGATGGCATGTATCTCGGCAACATAGGCTGCCTGCAAGGCATTATAGGCAGCCTGAGCAGCTTGCTGTTCTCGTAGTCTCTGAACTTCCGACTCTAGCTGAGTCGTCCTAGTGGTCGTGGATGTGGTCCTGCTGTTGGTCGAGGCTGCCTTTCCTTGAAATCCTAGAGTGGTCTTTAGGACCCCCTCGCCTTTCTTTCCTAGATCCCGGCAGTAGAAGTTGTTTGCTCTCGGTGGGAAGGCTGTGCCCATGATCCTCACCCCAATCGTCGGATCCGAAGTGTCGATCCAGGACATGGCTTCAGACATCTCTTCCTCCTGCGTGTCCAGCCATGTCTCCCTCACTATAGCACTCATCACCTCGTCACTAGCCTCCCTCACCTTCGCCTATATGGATAGGAAAAAAATTATTAATTAACATTTTGACATATATAAGTAAATTTAAAAATTTAAAAACGTAAGATGACTTACAATATCCTCGTGGGAGTTAGGATATGCCTTCTCATACATATAGACGTACCGGTTGACTTCTGGATGTTCCCTGGCCGCCTCGTCCATGAAGACAGCGAACGGTCTAGAACCACCATGATGGTTCCTTGTGTTGCGTTGCCGGTTCTGAGAGTTCGCTCGGGAAACGGCCTTTAAAGAAAAAAATAAATTATTAGTAAAATATTTAAAAACGGATGTACTTAATGACAAATTAACTAATTAATTTTTTTAAATACCTATTTACGAGGGTTGTTGAATTCTGATGTCAGAAGCCAACGCCACTCATACTCCCTGTATTGGAACTCAGCAGGGGTATCAGAACGTGCGTTCCCGTGCGTAGTCCAGTGGGTCCGCAACTCATTCTTCCACTCCTTGTACCTACAGATACAACAAAAATATTAGAAATATTATTAATATCACATACAATTTTGTTTTTCATTAACTTCTCAACGTACCTTCCCCCATGCACAACGTCGGCCCAGCTGTCCTTCAGGTACTCGGGAACTTCAAACCACACCTGCATTTAACCGTTTATTGGTTTAGTTTTTCGAGAATTCAACAATGTAATACATAATATTATTTTGTAAACTCACCAACATCGCGTTGTGGACCATGTCCTTAACCTCCTGCGGGACCTCGCCCTAGTCTGACCACAACATAGGGACTCTATCCCTAATGAGCGCTCCCACGCGGCCGAAGTACGTCCTTGACTCCCCGCCCGATACTATGTGGCCATCCCTGTCAGTATTGATGACGATCCTCCCCACGGTACCCACGATCTTCTCGAGAGCCTTCCCTATGACGGAGCCTCTCTTCTTCTTTGTCGGCTTCGGTCCGACGGTGCCTATCACATGATAAACCAAATTGATTATTAAAATCGGAGACCCTTTATTATTAATTATAAGAAAAGTAATCATGCATCACTGATTACCTGAGGCGCTCGCGGCAGACGCGACGGATTCCGTCTCTATCGCCGATGATGATACCCTCGCGGAAATAAGAGACGTATCAAAAGGCACGAACCGGTACGCCGTTGATGGAGCCACTGGCGGGGGCAGTGGATAAATCGGCGTCCCTGAGCCATCGACTACAGGTAAGGCCGATATCATCCGCGGAAGGAACAGATGAGGCGGCGGCATCTGTACCCTAGATGACCCACTATCCGAAGAAGTAGGACCCGGAGTGGGCGCCCGGTGTATCTCAGGCATACGGGGTGCAGACACCTCCGTCTGGATCTGAGGCCACAGCTGCCTCGA
>NC_020497.1:7351093-7356107 GCF_000184155.1 Fragaria vesca subsp. vesca
TCCAAAAGGGTTGAACCCGTCGGATGACGAGCCCGAGCCTCACATTTCGGACCTCTGACGCAAAATGAGGAAACTCCTTGTCTATATGCTTCCAAGCCTCCCCGTCAGTAGGGTGTATAAGGGTATCTTCGTCATGCAATTCCCTATCAGCGTGCCATCTCATAGCTTCGGCCGTGTGTGAAGACATGTACAACCGCTCCAACCTATCCCTCAAAGGGAAATACCGAAGTACCTTTACTGGTTTCCTGTTGCCTGCAGGAGTCAGCTTATACCTGTCAGTGTGACATACCGGACATGCGTCAAGGCCACCAAGGTCATTCCCTTCTGGATCTTTACCCCAAAAGAGAACGCAGTCATATCTGCATGCATGGATCTTGATGTAGGAAAGCCCAAGATCGTTCAGGATACATCGGACCTTATGATGAGTGGTAGGAAGACGATGACCGTGAGGCAGCATCGAAGCAGTGTACTGTAGATAATCATTAACAGCTTTCACAGTCGATTTTGTCTCAACTTTAATCTTCATTACGTCCATCACACTTTCAAGAACGGTCTTCTGACAACCGGGGTACACATGGGTCTGTTGGAAAGCAAGCAGTTTGTTGTACTTGTCAATACCAGCAGTGTTGACAGCTCTAGGGAAGGGCTGCACCGGGTCAGGCATATACTGTCCTTCAGCGCATACACCGCTCTCATAAGGAAACATGTCGTTGATGAAGACCGTTGTTGGATCGTTGGATGTACTGCCCGTCTCAGAAAATTGGCCATGATCATACGGACCCCCAGATGATATTTCACCGTGATATAACCAACATGTGTACTTCTCCCAAAACCCATTACTCTTCAGGTGCTGCCATACTTTGTCAATCGCAAATCGATGTATATCGTTGCGACACTGACATTTCGTGCACGGGCAATAGAAAATTGTATTCCCGTTAGCATTAGCCAGCGCATATTCTAGAAAACTCATAATTCCTTTACCATATCTTTTGTCCCATTTTGGAAGCGAAATCCAACTCTTATCCATATCCTGAAAATATAACAAAATATATATGTATAACTCAAATAAAACTCAAAATCAACATATATACACATGTACGTACCTATATATAGCTCCACTTCTTAATTATGGACAGATTTCAACAACACCCAAACTTTTTCTCCATTTTTTCTTCTCCCATTTTTTTTTCTCAGATGAGCTGCTGTCCAGATCTGCGAATATAAAAAACTTTAGCCGACGAAATTAAAATTTCGTCGGCTAAAGAATGTTTAAAGTCGTCGGCTAAAGTTACAGACTTTAGCCGATGAAAATAAATTCTTTAGCCGACGAAATTAAAATTTCGTCGACTAAAGTTGACTATAGCCGACGAAAATATAAATTAGCAGATGAAGAAAAATTTCGTCGGCTAAAGTCTGCTTTAGCCGACGAAAAATTGATTCGTCGGCCTGGTTTTTTTTTTTCGTCGGCTAAAGTCTTTCTTCTGGTAGTGCTATGAATGTGGTCATAATAACATCTCTACGGGATCAGAGATATACATGAAGATCTTAAATGGACTTCATTCATTCGAATCAGGTTGCTCCAGACCACAGGGGCACGCATTTGCTAAAGGTACTGAAACACACATGGTCTCTACTTGATTTGGAAGGGATATGATTAATTATGTCTTTGCGTGTTCATTCCGGATTTATATGGACTCTTGATGGATCAAGAGATACCAATATGTATCAACATCTGAAGTTAGAATGAAAAAGATCTTGGGAAGACACGGTCTCGATAAGTCACTCGATGACTGTATTGATGATGATTTTCTATCGATCGGCTTAGGCGCTCTATAACTAGTGAGGCCTACATATACTCCTATGATTAGTCAAAGTCTTTGCTCTAAAGAGAGATCCGTTGTTTTGTCTAAAACAAGATGACAAATATGTGTTAAGAGATGGAGTTCCCATCTAAGTACAATAAGACACATTAATGTACTCAACACAATACGAAAGACTTGACATCTCATTCGCTATGAAAAGTTGTAAAGCTAATTAAGTGTAGCTATGCGCCCACGCAACGCCAATTTAATGGCAGTAACTCATGTTTCAATACTTAATGGTATAAAATATTGAGGCTTATTCTATCCCTACATAAGAAAGACACATCAAAAGCGAAATCAAAATCTGCCAAGTTTCTTAAGTCAACTTCCACGGGACCTACAGGAAATCTCACTCACTGGAAAATGGTGAAATTGGTACATTGGAAAGGTCTATGCGTCTACTTTCTAGGGACACCAACCATTTGATCATACCTATCATATTGAGTGAGTTATGGCTGTTTTCATAAAGTAGGACAGATCTGTCCGAGAATTTGATTTTCCCAAAACAGTCAAATTTGACCGAACTTTGTGAACAGCTCCTGATGAACCAGAATGTGTGTAATATACGCTTGGAAAACTAAATGAGTCTATTTTCCAAAACCGTTTAGGGTTTGTTCATATGTATTTCCTAGAGGAAGTTACGGCTGTTCTAGTAACTAAAGGTCATGCTGCGCGGAAATCTGATTTCCTGCTTGAACTTATGTTTTGAGTTCACAAGCGGCCTTCTCTTCAAGATCTAAGTGTAAAAGATCATGTTTGAGGACAATACGGCATGATCTAGATAATCATTGCCTAATGCCACATTTGAAGACATGTTAAAGAGCATTGACATGCTAAGTTATTGAAACTTCTATGATTAGAAAGAACCAAGAAGAGCCCTATGATTGATGCAAAGATCAGGAGGAGGTGCGAACTTCAGGGGGTGTCTAGCACATACATACATGTCAGTATCAAATGTGAAGGGTGCGTTGTACTCTTTTTCTCCTACGATCAAGATTTAGTTTTTCTCCCACATTGTTTTTGTGACTTGACAAGGTTTTTGACGAGGCAACAGATCAGCACCATCGGCATATCAGCACGCGGCACAAGGAGGAGTGTTCTAGGATATTCTGTATCTTTCTAGATATTCTTTATGTGTGTCTTGGCCTTATGCCAATAAGATATGTAGGTTGACTAGATCTATGTATTCATATCCTTACCATATTGGTATTGTGTAATTCCTTATATAAAGAGCTTCTATCAATGAATAAGATGATGATTTTCTTGCTATCTCTCTTTCTCTACACTTTATAATTCATCAATATTGTATTTTAAGGGTATTTTAAATTCATTTCTTGTAGGGGTATTTTAGTAATCAAACTAGTTTTAATTCCAATTTCATATGGTAAGTAAACAACATCAATCGTAATTAGTTTCATTCCTGTTTTGATTTCTTATGGTAAGTAAACAGTAGAATGATATGAAATATTCTCAAACCGATTGTTGTTGATACTGATTCATGATAATTTTCATTCCAAATTAGTAAACGTGCCCGAAGTTTGACTATTGTACAATATTTTATGATGGCGGTTCAGCACACGTGAACAAGAAATTAGTCAACCATAAAGCTCTCTAACAATTCTTACGCGTAGAGAGATTTTCTAACAAACTGAGATTAAATGAATTATGGATTACGTACAATATCAGAAATCATTAGTTATCTATTATTCGTATGTATAAATGTTCCATATCTTGTTGAACATTAGTAATAATTGATCATGTAACATAGACATATATGTTATATATAATGTGGTCTGTAAGTTCACATCTTCCAACATAGATATACAATAATATCAAGTTAGTGTGTGTCGGGTGCAAACAAAATAAATCAAAATACAGTATATGCATGCATGTATAATATATATTTAAAAAAGAGTAAATGCCTTAATGATACTAATTTTAAAGATTTATTGCCCACATCAATGATAATCTTTTCTCAATGCCCATCTCAATTATTCATAAGGAAAAGACATTTATACCCACTGTTCTATTCCCACCACTCCTTTCTTATCTTCTTTCCCGATCACTTCTCACTCATCTCTCATCTCTCCTCTCTCTTCCTCTCTCTCACCTCGACGAACTTCCATGGTGGAAGACAGCGTCACCACCGACGCCCTCGAGCAAGGAGCATCGGCACTACACCGTCACCATCTTCCTCGACGACCGGGCCTCTCGCTTGCAACGATCTCTAGATTCATCTCGTCGGTGAACACCATCAGAAACGGCACCTCCGACCTGACCAGCTCGCCGTCGACCGTCATGTAAACCTCCCGGGAAGCTCTGTTTCCTCTTTCGGTGGTCAAATTGTTCATCGTGATGTACAGATTTAGTGGATTCAGATTTGCTTGGAAGGGAAATCCGATTCACTTTCGATTCTGAACCAGAATCCTCAGTCGCCGGCGTTGGAGATCAGGACGATCAAATTGGTAGGCTCCTCAGGAACAATCCTCAATTTTCGTGTGATTTGTATTTTCGTATGATTTGAATCTCCATGATCCTCAAGTTTCAACCGCAAATGTGATTTGAATTTGGAATCATTTGGTTTCTTACCAAGGATGTATGTCTGAATAGTTTCAGATTGAATAGTATGAGTTCATTGGTTTTACTAATTTATTACCCCCAGTAAATTTTGTTTTTTCGTAATTAAGTTGATTTTTCCTTTGTTTTATTGTGTATTATGGCATTTGGAGATACTGTTTACAAGTTAACTGCTCCCATTAGAAGTTTACTAGGGGTAGTAAACTTTAGTAAAAAATTTACTACCCCCAGTAAACTTTATTTTTTCGTATCTAAGTTGATTTTTCTCCATTTTAATGTGTATTATGGCATTTGTAGATACCGTTTTGCAAGTTTACTATCTTCAGTAGAAGTTTACTAGGGGTAGTAAATTTAAGTAAAAGTTTACTACCCTCAGTAAACTTTATTTTTTCGCATCTAAGTTGATTTTTCTCCTTTTTAATGTGAATTATGGCATTGGAGCTACTGTTTTGCAAGTTTACTACCCCCAGTAAAAGTTTACTAGGGGTAGTAATCTTCATTTTTTCGCATCTAAGTTGATTTTTCTCATTTTCAATGTGAATTATGGCATTGGAACTACTATTTTGTAACTAAGT
>NC_020497.1:7356652-7374556 GCF_000184155.1 Fragaria vesca subsp. vesca
ATCCTGTGACCGGCGACCGGCGCCGGTGTCCTGTGTGTTTCCGGGAAAGTCTTTCCTTTTTATTTTTTATTTTTCTCTTTAAATAAAGGTTAAGGGTAAAAAAGTCTTTTAAAATATCATTTTATTATATTTTAATAAAGATTTGTGTATTTGGGCTTAAAATAAGTACCTTGTATTCAAATGGGCTAATAAAAAAGATTATCATTGAAATGGGGTTTGACTTTTTCTATTTTGTGCAAATGGTCTTTTTCCCTTTAAAAAATGCAAAACCTCTTCATGGCCGGTATCACTTAAGTGTACCAAATAAGGATGTTAATTAGTTCTAGCACCAAATAAGTAACATCTGCGCTTGAAGAATATCGATTACCTGTTCGCGGCTAGTGTACCAAATTAAGGATGTGTGTTAGTTCTAGCACTAATTTTAACATATATTAAATGACTTTGAATAAGTGTGTGAAGAATATCGAGACTTGTTTTTCGGGTTTCAATTATACTATTGTTGATCAATATCAGCAACAGGGCCATAAGTAGTGATAATTGCCCTATGAAAACTCGTTTTTGCTATGGCTCGGTGAATAAGTGTGCCCTCATGAGCCATTGCCTATATATGAGTCGCCGACTCATTCTTCCACAGGCACACGGTCAGAGCCCAAGACTCTTCCCACTGCTTGGTAAAGAGAAATATATCAAATATCTATAGTTTCTTGTTGCATATTATAAGCATGATTCATCCTTCCCTAACAAAGCATACAACTATTTGTTGTACTGCGCGCGCTCCATACGCAAAAAGGAAGAGACTAGTAGAAGTTTGACTGTTACGTACAATACGTTGGGATGGTGGTTTAGAGCACACGTGAACAAGAAAATTAGACAACATAAAACTCTCTAACAATTCTTATACGTAGAGACATTTTCTAACAAACTCGATTAGATTAATTATAGACTACAATGTGTCTTAACAGAACAGTCACAGTATTTTGCGAAACAAAGATCACTTTAAACGCTTTTTATAGGATCCGTCATAATTTGATTATCTCGATTAATTTTTACTCGGAAAGTAGTTATCATCTTCTCTAGGAAACCCAAAGCTAGCAGTGTGGTAGTTGAAATCTAATACACGCACAAAGGAAACAATTAATTCAAAGACTTTGAAGCGTTTTCGATCATCAAGATAATCATGTAATAGGAAATAAGATCTTAATACAAATATAAATAAACAATAACTTGCCATGAAGACTATAACTGGAATTTAACAAGTACTCTTGATCTAGTGATAGCTAGCTAGTGCACTTACCTGTTCTTCCCTCTATTAGAAGAAATAAATTTAGGGTTCCTGATGACCCCAAAACAAAATGTACATTGAAAAAAGTAAGTACATTTGTAACAAGAATATATATATGTGGAGTATATATGATGAGCTTGTCGAGTTGATAATTACAGTTTCTTGATTGATACGTACAATATATATAAAAAAGAAAAAGTGAGAGAGGGAGAGAGGAAGATTGGAGAGATTAGAAAATCTCACTGTCCTTGATCAAAATAATTTACGGGTCAGCTGCAACATTAGTTGCTGAACCAAGCCCCACTTGCAACCATGGCGAGGAACTCCCACTTGCGTTGATATCCTTAAGTTCACTTAGCTTTGCTAACTTTACCTTACTGTCTGCTTCATCCACCACATTCATCGAACCACTGCTATTATTGTGGTTATTAACATTATATTCGTCCTTGTTAATAGTGCTGTTGTCGTTGTCAATTTGGTTGTGGGAGTGAAGAAGATGATGGGGATTGTCCTCCTCTTTTGTCCCCACCCAAGACTGTAAAAAAAAATCTGTAGGTACCTCTAGGCTTGATGGATTTGGATTTGTGATCGGACGATCTCTTCTGCCTCCTCCTCCACCGTTCTCATCCGCTGTGGGAGCGGGAAGGTTAAGATCAAGCTTGAGGTCGAGTGGGTCAGAAGTAGTGGTATCAAACTTTGGCCTTTGTTGGTTCATCATTTGCTGCTCCATGCTTTCTTGAAACTCATGGAACTTAGCCAAAGTGGACGTGTCCGGGGCTGCGTTAGACGTGATCCAATGACACCGCTTGTGCCCGCCCAACGCCTGCCCCGATGAGAAAATCCGGTGACATATGGAGCACTCATGCACCTTCGATTTTCTCTTGGAAGTATAAGCCGATGATGGGGCATTAGACCCATGGTCGAACTGTAAACTTGAGCTTGGTTTTGATGGGAAGAACTCTTCGTGCGTAATAACGTCGTCGTCTGCCATACTATCTTCGTGCTGGTCGAGGCGGGCAGCAAAGCAGCCCTTAACCTTCTTGTGGCTAGCCCTATGGCCACCCAAGGCTTGATGAGAATTAAAAACTTTCTTGCATGCTTTGCATTCAAACAAACCTTTACCATTAGCGATGCCTTTTGCCTTGTTGTTGTATACGGCCATCCCATGGGACATCGGTGCCATATAATTGTTCATAGGGTTTCGAATTCGTTCCTCTTCTTTGCTAGCTGAAGCACAAGACTCTTCTGGTTCAGCTTCCATAGGATCAACGGTTGCGTTAGATAACATCATTAAGCAGTTGGCCAGATCTTCTTCCTCACTTGACGGGCAATGTGAGTTACCAAACGTACCCACTTTCGCCCTCAAGGATCTCTTTCTTTTAGACCACCCGCTGCATCCTCTCCTGTCGTCTTCGTAATCCGGTGATGATACCAGAGACTCCGCTGCGTCGACGGAGCTACTACATTTTCCGTGTTCGAGAAATGATTTCCAAGACAAGAACTCCTTGCCACAATTTTCGCAATTCCGGCAGGTCTTCAAACGATTAGGGTTTGTTCTTAAGGCGTACATGCATTTGGTGTTGGTAGAAGGCACGTTTCTCCCTCCACCAATTTTGTCCTCCCAATCGCTAGGGGGGTCGTCGTCGTCGTCAATCTGGCCGCTCTCGTCTCCGATCCCATGCGCCCTCATGTGTCCTCCTAATGCTCTTCCACACCCGAATCCTTTCTTGCAGATTTTACAGAAGTGTTTGAAGTTTGATTGCTGGTCTTGATCAACCATAGCCATGAAAATATACAAGGTCGAATTCACATAAGACCAGAAGTTTTATTTTAAAAAATAAAATAAAAAAACAAAAAACAAAAAAAGGATGGAGAAAGAAAGAGAGAGTGGCTATATATGCAGGAGAGGCATGCAGAAGTGTGAAAGGATGTAATTGCTTAAACTGATAGAGGGAATACGTAGGGGTGGTAAAAAAAAAAAATAGAGGCTGGTCTTACTGAGTCCTGGTTTTTAGTTTAAGTGTTGGCTCGGAATGAATTTTGTGGAGGAGAAAGTGAGCAGGTGGCGACAAGTGGGAGGTGAGGGACTCTTTCTGCTATTGTGGTGGCGCCGCCGGAGGAGTCAAAAGCTTAATACAAGGGATGGACGCCCGTACATCCAGACCATACGTACATCTCCGTAGAAATACACGTCATATAGTTTCTGAGGGGAGTGAGGGAGTGAAGGGAGTGAGAGAGGCTCTCTCTCTCTCTCTCTGACTCTATAGAAGGGAGTTCTAGTGGTTCTAACTGCCATATACCTATTCATATCGCTTCAATTGCAAGCTAAGAAAACTAAGCCAATGCTTCTCCTTGTCTGTCGGTTGGTTCGAGCTGCTTTTTCCACACATTACAGGCTTGTAATTATCATTAATTATATACAATTATTTTAATTTATTAGCCTAATTTCTTCAGGGTTTCTATTTTCGTTTTTATCCAAAGACAGAATTGATATTCCTTACGTACATTCTATATATACATTACGGATAGTGTATGTTCGATCATCAAAACTGTACTGATATATTATTACGTTCTCTACGAAGATATCAGTCATACTTATTCTATACCTCGAGGTTTTCAGGCCCCTTGCCCTTACTTCTAATGGAATAAATGGAACCAGATGAGCTGAGTTCTAGAATCTATAAAAAAAATAATAATAATATGTACTAATTTTTTTTTCTGAATCGGGTAGAGGAAACTTGCCTACATATGAGGCTCATCTCGACTCCCATTATTTATATAAATAGATTGGTGATTGACTGGGGGGACATAATATCTGTACTGATATATTTAGTTGACTAGATCTTTGATGAGCAAACGAGATGGAATTAGTTCAAAACTTAACTAGAAAGCAACGACGTTATTTTTTAGCTTTGCAAGTTCTGAATATGTTGTACGGTTAGTTGACTAGAACATGGTTTTATTTTCTAGGGTTTTGTATTTTTATATTTATCCACAAATACGTGGATGAGTCAACGAGGATGAAACGTATGTTAATCTTTAAAACTATTTATGCTTGGGAGTATTATTAGGATCTTTGAGCTTGTTCTGAGTGTCCGTACGTTAGAGTTAATCTGCATAGTCTTGACGTCCATATACACTGCCTTGTGTAACTATTTTTAACCATCTACTGTATGTTTTACTTCAGTCAAAGTCTTTTAGCTAGGCAAGCTGCATGCTGGAAAAACACGATTGTTATCGTGTTTTGCAAAACAAGAGGTTTGGGAAGATAATGTCTTCCTGGTAGGTGGTAACTATTCTAAAACCTCATAAGCGTTAATATGCTGGTAAGGCAGCTACATGCTGGAAAAGCTTAGAGTTTTTTAGTGTTAACCAAGTCAAGAAGATCAGTAACCTCATAATTAAAATATTTTTATTTATTTCAATATCTCAATTTAGATTACATATAAACATATATGGATATAGATACACATACACATGATGTATATGGTAGACATTTAGCTACTTCTTAGTAGATCAAATCCCATCAATATGCTAACCACGATCAATCTTCTTGAAGATATTTACAATTTAATTCACTCTAATATCTGAAAAGATCATAAAGTTACTATTGAATTACCCAAACAATCAAACATAATAAATTTCAAAACACGACTTTAATAACGTTTATTGTAAAACGATATAGATTTGGATCGAATACAAGTAATTCGTTATAAAGCACCCAATTGTTCTTAAGATATGTGACTTTGGTATCATATGAAAGGCAAGGTCGTAAATCACACTGCCCATATGAGGCTTCACATGAAATTTGATGTGGATTATTCTTGCTAAACAACATTGCGTATTCAGATTAAACGTTTTATTTTTGTTGGAAACGAGCTTATATACAGTATGATCTTATATATAATCCACATGTAACAACAAAAAATCTTAAAGAAAACAAAACAAAACATATACAATGTGATAATGTGTGATTGCAAGTGGAAACCTGTCGACGCTGCTTGGCTTAGTTTGAGTAGAAAATCAAACATGCAAATTCTTTCTCAAAATTATTCATAGTACTTGGCATTTGAGTTGTGTGATCTTCCAACCCTTCGTGAAAGTGGAAAATCACTTAATGAACGAAAGATGTCATTCGGCTTAAAATTAGTTTGAGTAGGAAATCAATTAATCAACCACCACTCATCTCAACATTATAGAACAAACGGCAGCTTTATGAGTTCTACTCATCCCTTTGTTTTTCTTTTTATCTTTTGGACATAATACTTCCTCAAAAGTTGAGATATCAACACTACTTGTGGGTCTATGTAGGTGAACTTAATTACTGTTTCAATTAGTCTGTGAACTACTAGTTAAGCAAAGACATTGCTTTCATAAGTGAAGTGCGTTTAGTCTTTAATCGATATGAATATATGATTCACTTTGTTTTAGCTTTGATTCGAAGCATTGAGCAGAAAGAACTGGCTGGCGGTGAGTAGCTAGTGAGAGTGATTAAGCAAATAACACGCTTGGTTCAGCCTAGGAGAAGCAACTCTCTTATACTTGATGATCGATTAACTTAGCTAGCGCTGCACCTTACCTTGGATAATCATAATTACATTGTATGATAGCAACCACCTGAAGTTACAATTATAGTAACTGTAAACTAAGAGTTTTGATTGCTGACTCTGAAAACTATTGATCGATGTTCTTAATCTTTTGCTAAATGCTCTATAAAACAAATATCAAAATTATGGTTCATATAGTTCTGTAATACTGTAAGTTTAGTTAAATCAATAGTCTTTGGGTATGATATATAATTTGCTTGGTTCCTTAAACAAATCAAGTCTTGCATGGGACTTGAGTTTGTTCTATCTAGACGGTTATCTTCAGCCTTGTTGTGTGTTAGGACTTAATCAACAAATTTGAGGAAAAGAAAGGTATATATCAAAGACTTTGGAGAAGAAGAAACAGAGCTGTATTACCCAGAAAACTTAATGGAATACAGTTTTACCTATATCGATCTGCTATTCTTTGTGTCTTTATATGATTATATCTAAAGTTGGCTAATCACACTTCCACACATTTTCAGTGTCGTGAGTACATGAAATGGGTTATAGTATTTGACATAGTAATATTAGTTTTATAACCAAAACAATTGAGTTATAGTTCGAGTACTTGCTTGGTGCAAGAGCACCCAGATAGTCAGATATAGGTTAACTGGATTGGCATCAATCGATGTACTCGAGATCTCGCCCAGCTATCGATGTTGTAGCACCATCGCATCAACACTGAGTGTTTTTGCAACCTTACGAGTAGTGCTAGGTTTGCTTGCAATCTTACACAGTCACATCGATCAGTGCTGGATGCAGTAGTACCCGTTCTTCAACACTTCATGTACTCGCTACCACATTAGCATGCATTCAGTGTATAGTAGCCCTCTCGTCAGTGCTCTGTGTAGTAGTAACTGTGTGGTGTAGGTTGAACTGCAAGCTCACCCGGTTCTTATTTTCTCGGTACATTCAGCATTACTCAGCAATCTATTGTTATTTTAACACATGTTAAATTACCTGCAAAAAAAACTTCAATGATCTCGGCAATATCACACGGAGTTTTCTGGAGCTTACTGTATAGGATTATCGGGAGCTCACTTATGGTTTTATTTCGATAAAAGAGTAATTAAAGTTTTTTTTTTTATGCAATAAAAGAGTAATTAAAGTTATAGAAAATTTCACTAAAGTCACTTTCTCAACATTTTTTGTAACATAAGTCCACCTTAATATTTTTACCCATATAAATCCATTTTTAAGCCTAAACTTGTCACTTTACTTTTATGATGTTCCTAAAATACCCTCATTCCCTACAAATCCCTTCTTCTCACACGAATCTCTCTCTCTCTCTCTACTCTACTNTACTCTACTACTATACTCTATTCNTACTATAACNCTTACTACTATCTCNCCTTATACTACTCCCTAAAAGTTTACGTAAAAACCGTCGTTACCCCGTTAAAAACCGTTTAGACCGTTTACGTTACGTACCCCCGTTACGTAAAAACGTTACCCCCGTAAAAAGTTTACGTACGTAAAAACCCCCGTTACGTTAAAAACGTACCCCCGTTTAACGTACGTTTTAAAAACGTTCGTAACGTACGTACCCCCGTAAAAAGTTACGTACCCCGTACGTTACCCCGTACGTACGTTACGTACGTTACGTACTACTACTTACGTACGTACGTACGTTACGTACGTACGTACGTACGTACTACGTACTACGTACGTACGTACGTACGTACGTACGTACGTACGTACGTACGTAACGTAACGTAACGTAACTAACGTAACGTAACGTAACGTAACGTAACGTAACGTAACGTAACGTAACGTAACGTACGTACGTACGTACGTACGTACGTACGTACGTACGTACGTACGTTACGTTAGTAGTAGTAGTAGTAGTAGTAGTAGTAGTATATATATATATATATATATATATATATATATATATATATATATATATATATACTACTACTACTATACTATATACTACTACTACTTACTTACTTACTTACTTACTTACTTACTTACTTACTTACTTACTTACTTACTTACTTACTTACTTACTACTACTACTACTACTACTACTACTACTACTACTACTACTCTCTCTCTCTCTCTCTCTCTCTCTCTCTCTCTCTCTCTCTCTCTCTCTCTCTCTCTCTCTCTCTCTCTCTCTGGCTCATCGTCTTCCTCCTCCCTCTCTTCTCCGATCTCGAATCTCCGGCCATGGCGACGTCTCAGGCCAACACCGACTCGACGACGATGGCTCGGCGCCGCTTGATAGATGACGATGTTGGCTCGACCTCTGCATCGCAAGAACAGCGATGAAGCCTTGACCTCGACCTCGACTCCGCCGGCCCGACGACGGCGCCTCGAACTCGAAGTCGCCGGATCGACGACGACGCGCCTCGACCTCGAAGTCGTCGGATCGTCTCTTGCGTCCAGTTCAATCGATAATAACTTCTGATTTGACCTCGACTTGATCTCTGAAACCTGATGGCTCGTCGGCTCGTCTGGTCCTTGACGGCTATGATCGCCTTCCACCGGCTTCGAAGATGTCACCTCAGATGGCTCCAATCGATGAAGATCAGAGACGAGAAGTAGCAGATTTGGTTGACGACCTAAAGATCTAGACCTCCGATTGGGGGTGACTGTTCTAGTAAAATTCTTAGTGTAAATTTGCTGCAATTTCTTTCTTTGGTTTTGAGAAAATGTAAACAAAGATTAGGATGATGTTTTCTGTTAATTTGATAGTGAGTGTGAGAAATCATGCACAGAATCATGTTTTGATAATGTAGGAGATGAATGAAACAAGATTCATAAGTATGTTTTGGCCTCATTGTATGATAGTATATTTTGAATAATGCGATAGTACATTTTCATCATTGTGATAGTATATTTTCCCCACTGTGATTGTTTATTTTTGACACATTGGTAATAGCTTTCATTATGCTTGATAGTAGATTTGTTGTCGAAAACATTAGCTATTGGTTTTGTTTGGAGGTAATAGTTTTTGTTGATGGTGGTAGTAGTTTTTGTTACTTGCGGTAGTAGTTTTTGTTGCTAGCGACAATATCTTTTGTGACTTCGTTAGAGGTCATTGGAAATCTAACTGTAGTAGCTTTTATAGTTGGTGGTAGTAGTTTTTTATATGCTCGGTAGTATATTTTATAGTTAGTGACAGTAGCTTTGTTCTACCTTATAGTAGTTTTTCATATGTTCGATAGTATCTTTTATAGCTGGTGACAATATACTACTATAAGGTAGTATATGAAAAGCTACTGTCATAGTAGCTTTTGTAGCTGGTGGTAGTAGCTTTTGTTATGTACGGTAGTATTTTTTGCTGTTGGCGATAGTATCTTTTGTGACCTTGCTGGAGGTTGCCGGAAATCTCACCATAGGTCCATAGTAGCTTTTATAACCCGTGGTAGTAGCTTTTATTGCCTGTGGTAATAGCTTTTGTTACTAGTGACAGTATCATTTGCAATCGTCGGTAACATTGTCGGAGGTCGGTGGGAAACTTTGTCGGCGGTCGGCCAGAAACTTTGTCGGAGATCGGCCGGAGACCTGCCGGAGGTCGGCCGGAGATCTCGCCTGAGGTTGGCCGGAGATGATAGTAGGTGTTGACTTTTTACATTAGTGGCATTTTTGTAAATATAAGAGAGAATCTTTTTTTTTGTTGGATGACAGTCTGTAATTATGTTGAACTTTAATACCTAATACAAAACCTTATTTAGGCTTGGGTGGACTTATGTGAGTAAAAATGTTAGGGTGGACCTATGTGAGAAAAAATATCTCAAAATAGACTTATATGTAATTGGCCCTTAAAGTTATTAAACCCTAGCGTTTTTGATTGACAGTAATTTGATATGCAATAAGGAAAAATTACCAACTCATCGATCGTTTGAGCATCATGGATGGTTTCCTGATTTCACTCGTTTCTTTCTTCATGGTATTTAATTGTGAAAGCTATACGTACAGTAGCTAGCTAGCTAGCTTGATTGATTAGCTATCATATATTGGTATAAGAAAATACCGATATCGCCTTTCTTTACTTATTAGAGTTTAATGGAGCTTGGATCATCCCTGATTTACAATATTTATTAGATGCGTCTATTGTCACTCCACAAACCATTTTGTTCATCTCACGTTCTCTTCACATTCCATATATATATTTTTAATTATAAATTTACTTTATTCACCCATTTACAATACCTAAAATACCATTAATTTTCTCGTTTTTGCTTTGTTCACCCTAAATTTTTTTTCACCCTACATTCGATCTCTTCTCACCTATATATTTTTAATTTTAAATTTATTTTATTCACCGATTTTCAATACACATAATATCAACCTCTTCCAATAACCATTGAACTCTAAAAACAAAATGAATTTCAAGAAAACCATAAGATTAATATCATTTGGGTAAATGAAATCACAAACTGAACAATAAAAATCACATTAAAGTATAAATCTCAATCAAAGAACAAGAAAAAACTCTCAAACTTAACAACTCATTGGTATCCATTGATATCAAGATGCAAAATGTTTGTAAACTCTACTAGGAAAAAGCTCTAATGCCGATAAAAAAAAACAAATCGAATATATATAAGTGAGCGACTAGACAAGGAATTTTACATACAAAATCGATATGAGAAATAATTAAATAGATAGACGAAACATCAATAAAGAAAAAAAATACAAACAGTTCACCTAACCTTCAGTTAAATGCTATTGTCTTATTCAAACTTCATAGAAAGATCGAATATGATAAATTTTGGGTTAAGGTTTATAAAGTACGTGTTTTTCTCTAAAAATAATAATTTGTAATTTGTAACAGCCAATGGCGGACGCAGAGGGGGGCGAGTGGGGGCTATTGCCCCCAGTGAACTTTTTTTTTGGCCAGCAGCTTCATATGTATGCCCAGTATTTAGTCAAATCTGCCCCAGTCATGACATTGGTACATAAGAATCTGCTACCTCACATTAATTAAACAAAGTTTAGGTCTTAAAATTGTGTCTTGTTGTTACTGGAATGATTCAAAATATGTGGCTTATCAAGATCTGTGATTAAAAATTGGAGATCGGAGAGGAAGAAGAAATGGACAATGAGCTGTCTCTAGAGGTTCCCTACTTCCTCAATTTTTTTGCCCCCACTTACATATCTCTCTACGTCCGTCACTGGTAACAGCTAATTCTCCCTTGCTGTAATTTTACATTAGGGTATATTAGTCATTCAATAAATCAACAACATGTGGGGTGAGCAAACATTTTGAGTTAAGGTTTATGAAGTACGTGTTTATCTAAAAAATAATAATTTGTAATTTGTAACAGCAAATTATCCTTTGTTGTAATTTTACATTAGGGTATATTAGTCATTTAATAAATCAATAACGTGTGGGGTGAGCAAAATACTTTGTGGGGTGGCAATAGACGCACCCTATTTATTTGTAGGTGGAGTCCCGGTGTATGTTCAAATCCTTATTAGTCATCTTCTTTCGAAAACCTTCCCCATGCATGATTAGCTTTTCATCACATTATTTGCGTATTTCAATCAATGATTTGGGTCGTGCGTGACCCTTTAGACTTGGATTAACTAGCTAAGATGGGTAGATGGGTAGTTTAGCTCACTCCATGGCAAGAAAATAGGGCAAGATCCCACGTACACAATCAGAATTGGAATTCACTGTCATACAAATGGAATAAAAGAAAAAAAATATATATACATTCTAAGACTTGGAAATAAGCTATACATGCTAGTTGAATGCGGATGAACAAGTGCAGCATGCAGCTGACTCAGTTTGCTACTCAGTTTGCGCACGATCGAGAGACTGAAGACCTCCACTGTATATACAAGACTGTGCAGCGAAACATTTCAACAACGGAAAATGCCTTCCCGTATATGGAGGGGAGATTCTGTGTTAATTGTTGCAGTCCTTAAATCATTGCCATATATATGTTATAAGCTCAAGGAAATTTAAATATGTAAAACCCCCATATGGTTTATCTTTCTTTTTTCCTTTTTCAGTTTTGTTTTTCAGCTTTCCTTGATTGTCAATATTCTGCATAATTGATTGTTTTTATTACAATCTTCCACTTCTTCTTTTTTATTTTAGAGAAATGGCCAACTTTATATTTATATTGATTCTACTTCAATCAAAAATTACCAACTTTCAACGATATCAAGACCTAGAAAAACTGGAGAAAAAAAGAAGAAGCTAAATTATGAGGCATGGCTTGACAATGTATTCATGGCGATATATAGATCCAAGAATCAAAGTGAGTCCCTCTACAGTCATTCTACACACGACTGAAAACAAGTATATGTGATTCTGTGAAGGAAAATGTAAATTTCCGGACACAATAAGTTTTGTATCTTTCAAATCTTCAACCATCAAAGAATAATATGCTGACCATAAAAATCAAAGAATGATATGATCATGTTGATTCGGTCTTTCTAAAATCGTGCGAGATTGAACTTAAAAAGTCAAGATAAGGCAAGAAAAGGCAAGATAACAAATTTTCCACTGTTGGCATCTTACTGTAAAATAGAGAGAGATCATATTACATGATATGGTTCATGAATGTTGGCATGTTGCCTAGAGTGGTTATTCAGTACTATACCAATTACAGATACAGTTCAATAAGGATCTAAAAGTTGACAACCGAGCGATAAGTTTGACCGGGTTGCCAGCCAACCGGAATCACATCATTCGCAACCAGGGTTTGGCCGGAGTCTGCAATTAGTCTTATAGATAACGGTCCCTGCAACTGTGAGCCGGAGTTAAACTTCCAATCTGCACCCCAAGATTCCTGCATGGGAAGCCAGTCTGAGTTACCTTGTTTGAGCTCAAGTGCGGATAGGGCACCAGGTCCAGCTTCATATTCTACTACAACAGCAAAGTAGTAAGGGTTTGAACCCGTGTCCACTCTGAAGGCTACGTCCACACCACCATAAACGCACAGCACTCTGAAAATATATGGCCATTTTTAATCAGTCATTAAGCTGACGATAATGTTGAAAAAATTAGACAATGACCAAATAAATTAAGATCTCAGTATTCTCCCTATTAAGCCGCAAGCTTCATTGATATATACCTTCTATGTTGAACCTGAAGGACTCCAGCATTCCGTAGTTCAGATTCTTCACCAGATTCGGCCATGGCTCCAAAAGCATGGCCACTCAAATCAAAATGAACAGCATCCGAAGCACACGGACCTCCGGGGCAGTTATCGGTTATAACAACAGTCACAGGATTACCGGAGCACGCAGCATTACCGGTGCACTTGACCTGAAATTTGTGACAACCCCAGGAATTGATATATGAGAGGGTCCTCATGATGATGCTTAAAAGTTGAGATTTGCATATATGTTTCATGGTAAAGTAACAGTTGATCTTTATATTCAAATCTATCTGTATATATGAACAGAATACTGTGCTACAATATTTGACCTCATAACAAGCTCCACATCCTTTGCCTGATTTGAACAATGACGCTCCACCGGCAGAAACTAATTTAGAAAACGGAGGCTGATCTACAGCATTTGCATAAGCGCACGCACCTCCTACACAAGACATACAAAAAAATAAACAATTTTTTACCAAAATGTGACAAAAGAACTATCCAATAGGGTTTCGTCTATAAATTCAAACTTTTACGTACCATCAGTGCCACCACCCTCGGGGTCTCCATACCATGTCGCAACTGCCGCAGCCCAGTCCGAGTCAGACTGAAGCCTCGAGACATTGAAGAGTTTGGGGTTGAAGCAAGAACTAGGGTTTAGGTTTAGAAGAACTATAACCAATGTCACAAGAGCGTAGATAGGCAACGAGTGGGGAACAACAAGAGCCATTATCAATGAAGCTAGCTAGTATTTGCTAAAGGAGTTTCGAAGGTTAGGGCTTCTTGGAGTGAATCTACGATCGGATTTGCTGGTATTTATAGAGTTCGTGAAGTGGCCTTGATTACTGTGAAATCCATCCAACTGGAGATTCTCAATGACATGTCCATGTGTGATTTGTTTCTTCGTTTTCTTACGGGAAAAAAATTAATCAGCTAACTATAATTAAATTTATTATGAAAACAACCTTATGATTAATATATGTGAGAGAATTGCGCCCCATGAAGAGATCTTAATTGAAGGATTACTTAGGGACATATTGACTCATAATTTAGTGGACTACTCATATGTGTCTAATTCCTCCAACCATTAATTACAATTTTTTGAACACTACAAAGCAAAAAAAGGAAAATGATGAACATTCGTATTCGCATTATCGCATATATATTGTAATTGCAGACATTCCCATCACGTTTATTCATAATCGAGGTTCAGTTCTACTGTGTTTGGCTGCATGCATGGGTGCGTTATTGTTATGGCTTCCTGGGTTTATATGTATATATTTCCAATATATTGGCGTAATCGCTTGTTTATTATTAAATATTTGCGTAAGTGTTGGAGTATGGAACTTTTGCTGCTTTTATTCCTTTTATTAACCCTTTGGTTAAGAATTTTTAAATTAAAAAAAAGTTTGTAATTAATTAGTGGAAAGAATCAGAAAATTAATTGAGATTTATCAGTATGTTGTTTGGAATAAGGTTATCGTAACCATTTAGGTAAATGTTAGTTTGACCTAGCTTCTAATAATTTATGAAGCTGGAGAACGTGTAAATCGAAAAAATAAGGAAAGCAATGTTATTTCGGATATATACGTATTTAGATCTCGCACTCTTTCTAGCATAACCAACCAACGCCCTTCTCCCACTCAAAAAAATTAGTAGCACTAAAGCCAAAAGAAGAAACACTAATTTCGTACACAATTGCTTTAACCCACGAGTTTAGAAGGTTTGGGGTTTAAGTCACAAGTTGGAACATCTATCTCTGCCTCTCGTTATGTGCTCTATGTGTCATATTTAGACGACTGACGGTAACAAATCACTTCACGAAACTTGGAAAATAAAAAAAATTGTGCTAAATCACTCAAAATGTTCTTCCATAATGAGAATGCGAGTATAGGAAGCCATATATAAACTTAGGTTGAGTGTAAAACAAACCATATATAGAAGAAATTATAGAAGGAAATTTTATTTTTGACTTAATTTGTTTTTACCATCACATCTTGGAGTAGACTTTTAGTCTAGCACAAGATACGTACACAATTATATATACCAAGTTAAAATCCCCGCGTTGAGTTTTTACCACCATCAACGGCCGATTTGAGTTTTTCTTAGGTGAAAGCGAAGGGCATGTGTTTATAGTTTGTTGTCCACCGCTGAATATGCATGAATTATAGTTTGTTGTGTACAAAATGGTTGAAACTTCATGCCTTTGCTTAACTACATGTAATAATCATGCAACCTTACCTTTCATATGCTAAATTTTCTGAAAGATAAAGAATAGATAGTTTGTAAAAGACTAGGGTTTGGACTTTGGAATATTCAATGGCCTCTTCAGTTTTGTCGATCACCCTAAAAAAAGCCCCCTTTCATATTATTCATATGCTTGCTGGGTTGTGATTGCTTGACTTCATTTTAATCTATCTATTAGTCTTGTCGCCGATGGAACTAATTGTCTAATTCTACGAACTGAAGACGCATCCATTCCTCTTAATTTGGACTGTTTGTCTAGTTGATGTGCAGTTAGTCGTCAATTCTTGCTTGTTGAGGCGAATTATCACATGGTCAAGCAAACAGGGATAGATGTAACTCATGTAAGTGCTTAATATACTCTGAATTTTAAACCGAGCAATATGCACATGGTTTTCGATCCTTTTCACAAAGAGAAACTAAATATGCAAGAGTTCAAATTCAGAAGCAATACTCACAGAGGATAAAAGTCCAGTAATAGGCGAAACTAGGGCTGGGCACTTGGTACCGGAATCTCGATCCCGTACCGGTCTCGTCCCGAAAGTTAGCGGAACGGGACGAGATAGGTTTTGAAAATAGCAATCCCGTCCCGTCCCGTCCCGTTTTAACATTACCATAACGGGACGGGACTATCCCGAAAAATCCCGTCCCGTCCCGTAATATTAGAATACTTGATTTTATTCATTTTATACTTGATTTTTTAGGTTGCATGGTGTTACAATGCACTCAACCACACTTAATTTGGTCTAAAATAATACTTTTAATTTCATTCATGTTCTTTTTTTTTTGCTTGTGTGATTTTGGATATTTTTAGTTGTTGTTTGAGGGTTAATTTTTAATGTGGGATATTTAGTACTTTTAAAGTGGGATGTAATTTAGCACCTATGCATCTATGTTCTTGTTGATTTTAGTACTTCTAATTTCATCAATGTTCTTTTTTTTTGTTTATGTGTTTTTGGATATTTTTTTTTTCATTAATTTCATTAATGTTGTTCCAAACAGCATAAAAATGTCGAAAATTTCATACACTGATCAATTGTGGTGGAGCATTTGAATGCTTGGAGTTTCTCAACCCGTTTTTCCACCTGTGGTGGTGTTTAATAATCAATTAATTTGTTCTTGAAAAAAAAAAAAAAATTTGTCGGGATCGGGACGTACGGGACAGATTTTTAAAAACACCTTCCCGTCCCGTCCCGTCCCGTTCTTTTATTTTCGGGCCGTCCCGTGCCCAGCCCTAGGCGAAACAGATGCGAAATCTTGGAGGAATCTTTCTTCTTTAGCCTAATTCTGCTAGCTATCATCTAATTAACAAAATAGCAATTCATGACCGCGCCCCGCGGCCGGGGGGGGGGGGGCGGGAGCAGCTTTATGGTAAAAGACCTGAAGAGTGTTTGCATGGAGTGAGGTCTCCATGCTACAAAGAGCTTATCTTCGTTGGAAGCCACAAATTTGTGACCGGCAGTACCACATAACACAACGGTTGGCTCACCTAGTATCTTGGTTTTTGAAGATCTTGGAGGAGTATTTCTTCATTTTGTCCCCAACAAATTTGTTATGGTCATTCCCTAGGAAAGCAAAGGTTAATTTCGCCGATAATTGGCCACCCAAAACTGCCTGGGGGAAGGTTTTTGCATGTTTCATGGGATTTTGAATTATAAAGCACGATAAAGGAATGCAAGAGTGATAGTAGTGAAGATGGTAAGTAGTGCAGACACGAAAAGGTAAAAGTTGTAGTCCATTGTTGGATGACTACTGCTAATAGTTGATGAAAAATATTATCCCCAATAATCGAATCTCATCGCCGGATTTTCTCCGGTCACCGTTGCCAGACTTTCTCTGGTCATTGTCGCCGTATTCCTGCCCCTCAATAATCAAGTTAACGACCCTCAGTAATCACCTTATTAAGTTACTGACCCCTAATTAATAATCGGGTTACTAATCTCTAATAACTTAATTACTGGCTCAATAATCAATTTAGTTCTGCTTATTATAATATAAAAGAGATAAATATAAAAAAAAAAAAAATATCAAGTTGCTACCCTAATAATCATTTAAAATGTTTAGAAATTTTTTTACTACCACTAATAATTGTCTATTAACCCCCAAAAAATTGATTATTTGTCTTACATGATTGTATAAGCTAACAATTTCACCATAAATCCACAGTTTTGCCAACCCATAAGACTTGGATGGACGAGCAAATCCAAAACCATTTACCTCCCTCTCATAAACACCATATAGGACTATTACTGATTTGTCTTGCACAAGCCATGGATCTCCATTTCTCGCCGGAGCTCCTCTACCTCTCACCGGTATCGCTTCCCCGGGCGCTCAATGCTTAGGAGATGACCCGACGTCCGGCCATGAATTTCGACCAGATCCGGCCTTGAATCTCAAACGCAGCTCCGACGCCGACGTTGACTTCACGACGAGCTTCTCCTTGCAGCGCTCGGCCTGCTTGGCGTCCGGTCATGAATCTCGACCATATCCGTTCTGCTCGGTGTGCTCCGGCATGGGGCCGACGAAGACATGGTGTTCACGAACGCAGCTCCGGCCTTCTCGAACGCAGCTTCGACGTCGACATGGTGTTCACGCCACTACTAGCGTTCACGTGCGTTGACACGCTAGAGTTTAGGTCGATGGCGGAGCTGATGGAGCCAATCAAGAGAGAGAGAGAGAGAGAGAGAGAGAGAGAGAGAGAGAGAGAGAGATACAA